>NC_142670.1:40889181-41075638 GCF_964200805.1 Pocillopora damicornis
GGAGGCCGTTAAGAAATAACGGGCAAAAGTAATTCCGTAAAAAGACGCTCCAAACGACTCATGGAGGCGAAAAAATACCACAAATGCACCGAGTAATATCTCATTTCACTTAATCGAGATATTCAGACCGAGATGTAATTTAGATATGCAATTTTCAGAGCTTTATTTATAAACTTCATAGATTGTGTTCGTCTCAGTCAACAATAATCAACCACGAACACATGGTGTAATGTGCCTGTAATGTTAAGAAACCGGCTCTTTATAGTGGCCAATTGCAATTTACTTTGTCAAATCAGTTGATAAAACCAAACTATCCTAAGAAAAGTATGGTCTGTCTGTGTCCGGTACAATGCTCACCAAAATGAAAAACATAAAAGGACTTACGAGTTACAAGTGTAACGTCAGAAACTCTGAGTTACTTTCTGGGTCTCATCAAATAATGAGTCTAGTAACAGGGCTGGCTTGGTCAGCGGGGTGAATTTTGCATCTCTGTAAATATGAGAAATTTTATTCACGGACGGAGAAACTTCAGCTCACTCAGTTACCTAATACCAGGCTGCAGAATGCACATTGACATAACTTAGGTTATGGGCCACTCCAGTCCTCATGTGGACAAATCGCGATTTTATGACCTGTTTGTCAGGGTGCGCATTGAAATGAGCTCGGCCTATGAGCATAACCGCCTCTCTACGACCTTTTTCTCCGCTCTACCATCCACACCCCGGTCACGCAAACCAAAGAGTGCCCCAGTCAAACAGATTGAAGAGGGAGCTGAGGACTAACGCGAAGTGTTTGATTATCAAGCTGTGAGATACAGGTGTCAAATCGCTGTCGTTTCCCATTGTTGAAGGCAAAAAGCAGAGCGCAAGGCTGAGGAACGCGACAATCGCAAGACGTATTGGTCACGTGCTATTATTGTGTTTGGTGCAAAATTAATTATGCAGTTGATTTTACGTCCGATCTTTTTTGGGTGATTTTGGTCGAATTTCAGGGCTATACCCATTAACAAAATCACAATCTTAAATTGATATGAAGGCTGTCTACAGCAAGACTAGAGGGTACCTCTCACGCACATTATCGGCAAATCGACAGAAATGAAAAAGCAGCTCTTCAGGGAAGACAGACTTAAATGAAATAATCCTAAAATGCATGCAAAAAATAAGAAAAAAATGGAAAAGTTGTGAATGTGAAAGTGGCTTTGGGAGTTCAACGCCACCAAGAAATTACAACCTGTTCGCTTAAAATATTACAATAGCAACGTACGCCAACCCGTTGTTAAGGTGATTTCTCTCAACACTTGCCTCTAACTAACGGTGTAATTTGGCCCAGTTGATATGTATATACATATTTGTAAGATTTTACGCTATTAACCACAGGCAGCCCAAGCTCCAACTGAGAGATGATCACCTTGCGAAATAAGAGTTGTGGTGAAAATATAAGAGTTTGTTTGGGAATATTTACGAACGCTCTTAGGAAGTAAAAATACAATCAAATTCTCATTTTATAAAATTCTTCCATCGCTTGCTGTCAAACCACTTACTATGTTAAAAAGCAGCCATTTTAGCGGGTTATCCATTTCTAATTTTAGCTACTCTTGGAGAATAGTAAACTAGAAATGGATGACTCGCTTAAATGGCTTCGTTGCAACACAGTAAGCGGTAACAAAACAAGCAATGCATTGACAAAGTTAGGTGGGGTATCAGTTTTACTGAGAGTTTGACTGAATTTTTTTCCTGAGAGCGGTCGTAAACATTCCCATACAAACTCTCATATTTTCCCCATAACACTTATTTCGTAAGATGTTCAAGCTGGAGCTTGGGCTGACTGTGCGTTAACTAACGGCGTGATTTCTTCCACTTGGTGAAATTCACACTGTAAGATTTAACACCGTTAACAACCAACGAAATTTCTTCCAGTCGCTGTAAAAATTTACGCTGTTAACTTACATCAAAATTTGGCTCGCTCGGTATATAAACATACTGTAAGATTTTACGCCGGTAACCAACAGCGTAATTTCTTCCAGTCGGTATATATACATATTATTGTAAGTGTCTACGCCACTAACTGACGGCGATAACTAACGGCGTAATTACTTTCAGTCGGTAACCCTAACCCTAAGCCAGTGACGGCCTAACAACTTCCAGTCGGTAAAGTATTCCGTTGTTAACTAACGGCGTAATTTCCTCCACTCGGTAATATATTTACTGTAAAATTTTACGAATATAATTTTATTACATATTAATTTATTATTATTATTATTATTATTATTATTATTATTATTATTATTATTATTATTATACTGACGCAGATAGTGGCGTAAAATCGTAGATTCTATAGGCTGTGTTAACGCCGTTATATCCATTAAAGGCCGCACGGGATGTTTTCAAGTTAATTAGTTTTCAGTTCGCATGCGCAGGTCGTGTTCTGGCCTTTTTAAAGCATGAAAGTGTATTCAGACAGGCTTCCAAATCCTGCTGACCTTTGAGCGATTTCATTGTATGCCCCTTCAAGTTCCGATTGCCTTCCCTCGACGGAAATAACTGAGATTTGGTCCGCTGCAAATCATTTCGATTCTCATGCGAGTAAAGTGAGCGGCTAATTATTCTTGAATTATCTGAGTTGTTTTTTTCGGATCCTGAACTGTTTTGGCGATAATATCACGTTTGATACAAAACTAAGATTGTCATCTTGTTCAATATCTAATAATACTCCATTGTCTGATAAAACAATTGATTTATCTTGTCCTTCATCTCATTTTAGGGCAGGAAAATTCATGTAACCGGACAGAGCGCGGCGAAAGGTTTTGCAGTATTATACAGAAGGTCGGCTCGTCTGCCTGATTACTCAAACTGAACTACACCATCATTATGTTTGACTGCGTATATTACAAAGGACTACACTCTATTATTTGCCAAGAATACAGATTCAGGCCGACTCTAAAGGTCTCCCCTCAGTCCGGAATTTCACACAGCTTTTGGTGGCTTTATAAAATTTTCATAACTATGGAATTGCAACCAGTTGTGACCAATCCAAAGAATTACAATGCAAGCCAGTCTACCATCTGGCCAGTCCTTCAGTTAAAGAATCTCTAAGTGTTAATTTTGACATTTCATTTCACAAGAAACTACACTAAAGTATTGACGCGGTTTAACTGCCCTGTTGACAGTCTTGTTTGACTGATAGCTGTCGCTTTAAGAATATCAAAGTATTACGTCGGTCCCTTGAGTAAATAATTCTGACCAATCTGAAGCAGTGATGCAAATCAAGAGCGATTATCTTGTCATTTGGCGGTTGTTGATCAAACATTAATACTTGGGTTGATTATCACTCAAGCATCACAGGACGTAACCGCCTTATGCTCGTTGTCTTCGACATCTTCCTGGAATTTCAAAGCAAAAGCTACAATGTCTCTTACAAAACTGAAAGAAAAAATGACCAAATTAAAAGACGATACTGAGCAAGCAGAAGAGAGAGAGGCTGACGCAAAATCTTTGCTGAAAGATACAAATGAAAAGGTTGAAAGAGACCAGAACGAGGCCGAAGGATTAAAGCGAAGGATTACGCTGCTAAAAGCTGATCTTGCGAAGACAACAGAGCGCTTGGAAGAGGCGGAGGGAAAACTAGGCGAGATCACCCAGAAAGGCGAAAACGAAGAGATGGTTCGTAAAGAATTGGAGGAGGTTGAAGTGGAGGGGGACGAGAAAATCAGCATGTTGGAAGAAAGCTGTGTCGAAGCCGCCAAGGAAAGGGAGGAAAAGGTTCACCTCCTGAACGAAGCCTCGCGCCGTATGGTGGTAATCAAACGCGATCTGCAGACTGCTAAAGAGAAAGAAGAAAAATATTTAGATACATACGAAAAATTGAAGGATACCTTGAGAAATTTCACCGAACAAACTAAGGAACTGGAGGAATTAGACGAAGAGGCTAGCGAGAAGGAGCAGCTAAGCGAAGAAAAGATGGGGTTTCTGAAGGAACAAGTTAAAGAAGCCAACGGTAGAGCAGAAGTAGCCGAGAGGGAAGTTTGCAAACTTGAGCGGCTAAAGGAGGAAACGACCTCTGAAATAAAAATTTGGGGTGGAAAGATAAAAGAAATAATACAGGAGATGGACGACATTACATGTTTGGACGACGAAATGTGAATTTTTACGTACGTGAGTCTGTATTCAGTTTGAACGAAGTCTTTTGGTACTTGATTAACACCCAGCTGAACTGACTTGTGAGGAGAATTTTTATGTAATCAGGCACAGTCATGGAGTCCATCCCTTTAGTTTTCATTCTCTATCGTAAAATGTTTCCGAAATTTTCATTAAGGCATTTATGCAAATATAAAAAAAGCTAAATGTAATCCATTTGGCTTATTTACTCATTCGAGGTGTTGATTTTCCAGCTTCTCAAGGAAACAACGAAATGTTTTGTTTTCCGCTCTCCCGCAGTGCAGGTTAAGACCACTTATTGTTACATGATACTTAAACGTCGGAATAGTTTGTATTTCTTATATTTCTTTCGTGTGCATTTGTATTCAATTGGCCATTTTGTTTATCTTAGTCAGAATAATTAACGACCTGAAATTAAAATTTTGTATTTAAATAATCGGAACACTGTTTCTTTTAACTGCTCCTGGGACTATGTCGTTATTTTACGTGATAACCTCTGAGTAACACTGTTTTCTATGCCTAGGTTTCATGGTAATTTGCGGTCATGCTGTGAGGGTTCCGATGTTGTATGATGACCACTCATATGGACAAATTTCCTATATTTGAACCTGGCTAGATCTATTATGTCTCGTATGCTATTTCGTAACTAAATAACGGGAAATGTTCGGAATTTCTACCTGAATCAAAAAGACAATTTAGTATTTTAGGGAAATTTATTGCGTGTGATAGCTGCAGTAAAAAATCACACCGCGGATTTTGTCGTCTCCTGTCCTGATCGAACGTCGGCTTGAAGTCTGTCACGCAATTCAGTGGGTGAACTGAACTCATCATTAGGCCTATCCAATATTTTTAGATAGTGGTGTAGATAAACGATTTATGAATAAATTCGCAAAACAGAGATAAGAGATAAGACAAAAGTTTAATAATAACAGACTCAGCAGAATAATAGCTGGCAGAAAATCCCCCTACAGCTCGCCCGCCCTTCGCGCTCTCGTCGTGTTTGCATCGTTTGTTTGAAAAGCGCAATAAAATTACGCCTGTTTGAGTTGTTGGGTGAGAAATATGTAAAAGGATAAATAATTTAATTAATCACTTGAGAGTATGCCGATAAATAACTCGATAATTTGGAGAAGAATCGCAACTCGACTGATGTCACGGACGTCCAATGCACTGGGTTGTGATAAAAAAAGTACTCGATTCCACTCCTTCACTTCCAGCATAGAATTTCGCGACGTCATAAACTGTCAGCGGAATTCTTCGAAATTTACACTCAGATTAGTTGACGCAACATGAGAGAGAAATTGCGAACAATTACGAACAAATTAGGAGGAGTGATTCCATCGCAGGTTTAGTGAAAGCCTAGGGGATAAATATGTTTACAGTGAGGTTAGCAGGTCGATGTTCTTCAGCTTATTATCGCACCTTATCGACCTTTTCTCTCCAGAATTTGTCAAAGAGTGCGGGTCGATTTCCAGGCAAGAGATTCAAAAGATATTTTCAAAACGAAACTAAGGCCTGGAGATCGTGGGAAGGGACATCAAAGGCACCTGGTATTACTGGTAAGTTTCAGCCATGTTTTATCGCATTTTTTGGAGCAAATTTGAACCTAGTTATTTAATTGAGCTTACATTCACTCCATCTTACCGGGAATTATGATAATTTCAAATCTCGTTTATTTTTTTGGTCTACATTTGTAAAATTTTAATAGCCTCTAGCTAAGTCAGAAGAATTCAAACCTATGTATCACTGACGTTGAGGTGGACAGTAACCTGATGACTTAACGGCTACCTTTGCGTCGGTATAGAGGGAGATTCTCAGATAGCTAGTAATGCAATGACTTAATGGCTATATTTGCATCCATAAAAGGAATTCTAAGATGGGCTGAAACACAACGACTTAACAGCTACCTTACCTTTATACCTTGCCTACCTTTATACCGATGCAAATGTAGCCGTTAAGTTGTTGCACTATTGGCTATCTTTGAATCTCCCATTATATGGATGCAAATGTAGCCATTAAGTCATTGTGGCTATCCATCGCAACTTCGTGTCAATTTAAGTGTGTCCCTACGTTTCATGGGTCGTTAACCCTGTAACTCACAGAAATGATTGACAAGTAATTTCTCCCTATAATATCCATACATTATCCAGCAAGCAGGTAATGAGAATACTCAAACTTATCAGGTAGAAATTAATATTTTGATCTAACACTTAATTCTTCCAACTAATTTACAAGGAGATGATATCATATCTTGGGAGTTAAAGGGTTAAAAATTCATATATTCATGCTATCTTTTAGGTTCATTTCCAAATCAGCAGATCTCCTATTGAATTTCACTCAGAAATGTAAGACCTCTATAGAAATCAGAATGCCCTTTGAAAAATGTGTGACAATTTTCTTTTGTTTATCGTCCAAAAACAAACAGTAGCTTCAATTGCAAAAATTTTGCTTTTAATTTCTTAATCACAAAGCAAAGAATGCCGAATTTGAAAGGCACTCTACCTCCAAAATAAAACATAAGCTAAGTAAACTGCCTCACATATGCAAACAGCAAATTGCAAGAATTTAACTTTTTCATTGACCTTTCAGCTTTAAGAGCAGTAATGTGAAAATATATGTGTTTATTGTAATTAGAAGATATTTGTGTTTTTCTCTGTTGGATCTATTGGATAAGAAGAAAAGAAGGCAAAATTTGCCATTGGCATTTGCCATGAACTTGCTTAAAAATCTTGTCCATTTCTTCAACGCGGTCTCTGCATCATATTCTGGCAAATGAGCGTTCCAAACCAAAATTCTTTTATTTTTTTTCTCTCCAAATGATCCAAGTTTATTTACTGAAGGTTTTCTCTTTTCTCTTTCAACTGGGAACTAGTGGTAAAAGCTTTCAAATCCTTTTTAAAATCCATCACAAGAGAACTCAAAACAGCTCACAACTTTTTGATGCTTGACAGTAAGCAACACAACTTTCTGGCTAGGAATGGAAGACACTACTTTGTGGGGGCATTTATGTTTATATTACAGTCTTGATAATTTGAATAATATAGGATGCTACTTCTCTTCGTAAGTGAACCTTGGGATGACACGATAGGTCAAGGGGTTTTGGGTTATAAATAGAAATGAAACAACAGACAGTATATAAACAACAGAAGTTTGGAGTTCATTAACAAAAATGGCTAGGAAGTGCACCCATCCCATGAACACTTCCCTCATCAATTGCTTTCAAAGGCTTCTGATTAATTTCAGAGTTGTAAAAATGTGCTAAGAGCTGTCAGACTCGAAGCTATTTATTTTCTTAGATCGGACTTTTGTAAATTTCGATCGTGATCTGGCACATGCTTATGGGAAGGTCCAAGCATTGATGACTTACAAATGCACTTCATTCAAAGGTCTCTCCATAAACCTTGCAAAATGCCCTTTTCTATTTTATGCAAATCAAATTGAAAACAGTTGGCAAACAAAACTTGAATGCATAAAATGTCTGCAGTCATTCTTTGGAATTCATACTTTACACACACCAGTAAAAGATGGCTGTGTGTAAATTACAATGCCAATAACAAGAAGTAAAATGCAAACTTTGGCCTACAATCATCAAATATGCTTGTTCAAGGTCTCTGAAAGCTCTGAAAATGCTCTGTTTTAATAAATACAAATCAAACTTGAGAACATTGAGCAAAAAAACTTGAAGGCATAAAATGTTTTCAATCATTCTTTGTAGTTCATTGACATGTAAAAACAAAAGGGATACACTTGTAGATGCTGCCACTCAAGGTCGCTTAATTGTGCTATTGTTTCATTCCTTAGAGTCTTCCTCCAGGATGATCTCACCTTTCCTGAACACATTAATCCAAACTTAGTGGTTACACTTTTGGCAGGTCTACGTGGCCCCTTAAAATGAATACCCAAAGGAATAAATCAAGCCTTCTATGCACAAATTCCTGCAGTAACACCCATTTCTGAATGACACACTAAAACCAACATGAAGTTGTCATGCAAATAATTTCCCTGTATACTATTACAAAGTTAGCTGTTAAGTCATTGTGTTACAGGCTATCTTAGAATTTCCCTAGATATTGACCCAAATGTAGCCATTAACCCTTAACTCCCAAGATCTGATTGTGAATTCTCCCCTCTAGGTGCTACACATTTCTGTAAATTAGTTATGAGAATTTGTTTTCAGATCAAAATAACAAATTCTACCTGATAAGTTTGAGATTACTCTCATTACCTGTTTGCTGGGTAATATAAGGATATTATGGGGAGAAGTTACATGTTGATCACTTCTGGAGTCAAAGGATTAGGTCTTTGCTTTACTGGCTATCTTAGAATTTCCTATATACCAACACAAATTTAGCTGTTAAGTCATTGCGTTACTGGCTATCGTAGAATTTCCCTATATACTAACACAAATTTAGCTGTTAAGTCATTGTGTTACTGGCTATCGTAGAATTTCCCTATATACCAACACAAATTTAGCTGTTAAGTCATTGCGTTACTGGCTATCTTAGAATTTCCTATATACCAACACAAATTTAGCTGTTAAGTCATTGTGTTACTGGCTATCGTAGAATTTCCCTATATACTAACACAAATTTAGCTGTTAAGTCATTGTGTTACTGGCTATCATAGAATTTCCCTATATACCAACACAAATTTAGCTGTTAAGTCATTGCGTTACTGGCTATCTTAGAATTTCCTATATACCAACACAAATTTAGCTGTTAAGTCATTGTGTTACTGGCTATCGTAGAATTTCCCTATATACCAACACAAATTTAGCTGTTAAGTCATTGTGTTACTGGCTATCTTAGAATTTCCTATATACCAACACAAATTTAGCTGTTTAAGTCATTGCATTACTGGCTATCGTAGAATTTCCCTATATACCAACACAAATTTAGCTGTTAAGTCATTGTGTTACTGGCTATCTTAGAATTTCCCTATATACCAACACAAATTTAGCTTTTAAGTCATTGCGTTACTGGCTATCTTAGAATTTCCCTATATACCAACACAAATTTAGCTGTTAATTCATTGTGTTACTGGCTATCTTAGAATTTCCCTATATATCAACACAAATTTAGCTGCTAAGTCATTTCATTACTGGCTATCTTAGAATTTCCTATATACCAACACAAATTTAGCTGTTAAGTCATTGTGTTACTGGCTATCTTAGAATTTCCCTCTATACCAACACAAATTTAGCTGCTGAGTCATTTCATTACTGGCTATAATTTTGCTATAAACTGACACAAAGGTAGCTGTTAAGTCATTGCATTACCAGCTATCTCAGAATTTCCCGATATAGGGATGTAAATGTAGCCATCAGGTCATTGCATTACTGGCTATCTCTTGGAATTTCCTTTTACAGACACAAGTCATTCTGCTACTAGCTTTTTCAGAATTTCCTGTTATACTGACACAAGTGTAGTAGCCATTCAGTCATTGCATTACTGACTCCATTATGGTCAGTAATATCATATATGATCTGACAGACTTAGTGGCTTCAAGAAATGCTTGTATTTATATAGACAAATGAAATTACAAATTTTGCCATTATCTTAATGCCAAATTTTACCTTATGGTACCACATAGTCACTTCAAAGTGGCCCCTTTATGGGCTTAACAATTTCCAATGATGTGACCACTTGTATTGGGACTTCATGTGATTAGTTAACCAGGTCAGGGCATGAAATTAATTTTTTTTCTGGTAGCCACTTGGCTCCTAAATTCTTCAAAGTGGGAGCCAATTCAAAAAAAGTTGGTCGCCATTTTCAAAGACAAACAAGATGGCGTCTAGTTATTGATCGAGATGCATGTGCTGCATTTTGGAAACAAACTTAACGAGGAAGTTTGCCACGGATTTATCTTTGCAAATCTTTTTAATTCACGATATCTCTTGGTAAGGTTATGATGAAATATTCTAGTTGCCAATTTGGCGACTAATTTTCAGGATTTGGTTGCCAAAGAGAAAAATTTAGTCGCATTGGCGCCTGTATTAGGCGCAATTTCACGCCCTGCAGCTATGCAAAAGATGCCTTTATCTGTTATTTGAAACATCCTAGGACATTCACAGCATGTTGAAGGACCATAATTGATACATGTATTTGTTCCAAGAGCTGTTCCCTTCAGAATATTATATAAGACAATTCTGAGATCTAAGGATGGGGATTGCACAGCTCAGAAAGATCAGCTTTCATTTATTAAGAAAAAAGTCTTCCTTGCAGCTGAAACAACTGGTCGTGCGGTTGTTGGTGGGGCTGCCTTGTTTGGTGTGGGAGCCCTTTGTTATTATGGCTTGGGATTGTCCAATGAGATGGGTGCAATTGATCGTGCTATGGTATGGCCTCAGGTGGTACGTGATCGTGTGAGGTCAACTTACTCTTATTTTGCTGGAAGTCTGGCTGTAACAGCAGTGTCAGCATATGTTATCAGTCAAAGCAGAGCAGTGTTTACCTTGATGAGGGCAAGTCCATGGCTGGTAAGTAATTGGCTTCAACTAAGGTGTTTTGATGAGTGACATGTCAGCAAGCACTCACTTGCAGCTCATGATTTTCGTTCACATTACAGAAGTATTGTTTAATTGCTTCATGGAGTGAAACCGTTTTGTTGATAATCAACAGGTTGTGGGTGGAGGGATGATCGCTACAATAGGCAGCTCTATATTGTGTATGAGTTTGCCATATGAAGCAGGGCTGAATGCAAAGCACATTGCTTGGGTTGGTAAGTTAACAAATATCCTAATGTGATCATATGCAAAATTTGGTCTCAATGTACATTCAAACTGTGGATGATTATTACATATTGTAAAACAAACAATATTAGCTACTGGTACTTGTACTTATTGACTGAGGGTGAGATTGTAATCATAATGGACAAAGCTTCAACTAAGGCCTTACTGTATTGACCACATTATGGCAAGGTCAATTCAGCCATGCCTAAGTGCTTGATTTTCATTAACAAGAAATGGTCAATGTTAAAATTTAATATTTCCCATAAAGCAAAATGGATGCAAGCAGAAGCTAAAACTTTATATCCTTTTAAATGTATATATATCCTTTCATTCATTTTTTTTTCTATTTGCACAAGTCAAGTGCACCAAGGTGAACTCTTTCAAAAAAGGTTAATTGTAGTTTTGCAAAAACTGATTACAGTTGTACATAAAAAATCAAACAATACCTATGAGATTGTTACAAAATTCAGTGAGAAAAATTTATCAATAATTTCATCAATCAACAACAAAGGACTCTAGATGTAAGAGGTAAATTAATGCAGCAGGATGCACTGTTAAAATACTACCGTGCTGTTATAAATTTCTATGTAACCAAAGTTTCTCAACATCATGACTTGTATGTTGCAGTTCCTTAACAAAAATAATTTAATAAAGGAAATTAGGTAGATCTGTCAGTCTCATAACAACTTATTATCAATTATGATAATTCATTACCAATTTTGATATAGAAAAGTTACTTTAATGTTTGTGCAGTGGTTAAGTTGAAAGTTTAATTTATTTGGTGTCTGATTGTGTCCAGGTCACAGTGCACTTATAGGCACCCTTATCGCCCCTCTCATGTTACTTGGAGGTCCATTAGTGCTGAGAGCTGCTGCTGTGACTGGTGGTGTCGTTGGGGCCTTGTCTCTGACAGCTGCCTGTGCACCTGATGGTAAATTTCTGTCATGGGGTGGACCTTTGGCCATTGGCCTTGGTGGTGTGTGTATGGCATGCCTTGGTATGTGTTTATTATTTTCTTGTAATACATGCTCGGTTGGTACTCTATGAGCTTTATGTTTATATAATTATTAACTAATTTACCAAATGCCAACACTGGAAAATGCAATCCATGCAAGTTTGTTAAATGTTTCCACTTCATTGTAACTCTTAGGGTTACATCACATCACATACTCTCAATACCGTATTGTACAGCATGTGTATACAGAGAATCCTTTCATTGCTTAAATTTGTGCTGTTGTGAAAAGCTCCTTCCTTTGATCCGATAAATCCTGGATGGTAGCAATGATTGTAAGTTATAATTTTCTTCTCAAAACTTTTAACCTTTAACAGTTG
The DNA here is from genome assembly GCF_964200805.1 of Pocillopora damicornis. Taxonomy (NCBI): domain Eukaryota; kingdom Metazoa; phylum Cnidaria; class Anthozoa; order Scleractinia; family Pocilloporidae; genus Pocillopora; species Pocillopora damicornis. Next base: position 40,901,398 of record NC_142670.1, read on the forward strand.
CTGTCATATGGCTGTGGAGTGAATGTGTTACTTTATTAAGCTTGAGAAACAGATTGTATGACTGTGTGTACTTTCAGGTACATTGTTCCTGCCAGCGAGCTCTATGGTGGCTGTAGGTTTGCAGTCTGTGGTTACATATGGTGGGCTTGTCATCTTTGGAGGATTCATGTTGTATGACACACAGAAGATCATCAGAAAGGCAGAAACATATCCTTTGTATGCTGCCGTACCATATGACCCCATCAATGCGTAAGTGCAGTCATGTACTTATAACTGCCCAAAAAATAATCAATATGTATATAAAGAACAAAAAGTTATGTTTAATTGTCACACTACCTGAGCTAGGAAACATGTTGCCAAAACTAGCCATCCATTAAGTTTCGTTTCACAATACCAAATAGAATAAATCTCTATTTGATTTAGACATGAATGACAGGATTTGTTTCTACGTCAATAATTTTGCCCGTGTTTTCATTTCATATTGTGTTCTTTTGAATTACATAAACGTTGCACTGAAGAAACAACTATTAATATTTTCCTTTGGTCAGGTCAATTGGGATATACATGGACACCATCAACATCTTTATCAGAATTTTGACCATCATGGCTTCCTCAAACTCACGCCGAAAGTAAAAGTTGGAAATGCAATTTGCGACATTGTTGTCAGTAATAGATGCTGAATTATTTCAGAGTTTAACTGAGGTACTTCGTGGAAATAACATAAATACTTAAGAGAAATGTTCATTGCAAACTACTGACCTTGAAGATATCACAGAATTTCTTAGAGAGGATACTGCTTTTGTTCATTTTTATTACTGATTAGCCTTTTGAAGCAAAGACATACATCAGTTAAAGATTTAAGGTATTGTTATATTAAGAAAAGTTGCATTTAATGTCACTTAAGGTATAAACAATTTATTTTGTAAAAGAGGCACTGGGTCTAATTGTGCTCCAGGTTTTTCCTTTTGTTGCGCTGATTTTTATGGTTGAAGTACATTGGTCCTCTTTAGTTGTGTATACAACGCCACTGGATTTTATTCTGATGTTTACCAGTTAGATTTCCATGTAAATAAAGAATTAAAAGCGATTTTTTGATTGCTCTTCTCTATTTCTGGAGTATTTATATATAACAACTTTATTTAAATAATAACATATATAATATATTTTTATTAAAAAGGATTATAGAAGGGAGGAACTTAATCCTCATTGTAAACTATACCCCAGGTCAAAACCTAATAGAAGTAAACAAAACGTTGTAAACTATACCCCAGGTAAAAAACTTAATACCGTAATTTCCAGCCGTTTACCCGCGGGTAATCTGTTGATTTTGCATTAAACGCGCGCCACTGCGGGCAATAGGGAGATGCGGGTTATGTGACAATTTTAAAATCTATTGGTAGTTGAATTGAAAAAAATTATAACCGACATGCGTTTCCACCTCTCAAATGAATTTTATTGTATTAAGAGTGCCACAAAGCGACACGTAAAAATGATGCCGACTCGAGTTTACTTCACGCATAATTAGTAGCGTGACGAACAAATTGCTCGCGGCACGCGTGAAAACAAAACCTTGATGGTGACAAAAATAATCCAAAGATATCCGGCGCATCAGTAACAAATTTCCATTTAACACCAGCTGGAGCTAAAGAGAATTTTCCCGTTTTAAGGGACTTGTTAGGCCTAATAGAACCGGAGATATCTATTTTTTTCAGAAATCGCCGATAGTACTTTATAATTCAAGTATTAACACTCACCCAGCTTTCTTTCAACAAAAAAGGAAACAAAATTTCATATCATTTACAACGGCAAGTGCATAGCTGGCCTATAGAAAATCCGTTTATGTGTTTTACTTTGCCGGAAAAGAAATTGTTTCATTGCCATTTTGTATTTCTGTATTATCTTCATTAGTCGTAAAAATATATCTTTAATAAGTTTTCTTAGTTGTTTGCTCCTCTAGCAAGTTGTTCTTTACTTTTATTTGTTTTGTTCCTTTCATTGCTCTTTGCTTCAGCTGCTGGACGTTGAACACAGACAGCTGTGGAACTCCTTTATCTGAAAAAGAGGAAATGTTTTTTCAACTTGCTGCCAAATACTTCAGTAGCTCAGTAGTAGGTTATTACATGTGGAGTATTACATATCAAATCCCAACAAAACTTTCTTGCCAGTTTGACTGTTAAGCAAACAGTAGGGTAATTACAAGCCTGAACACAGCACTCGACCAATTGGTACCCAGCCATCCTCATGACGCAGCAACCAACCTGGGGAAGTTAGAGCCCGAAATGTTATGGAAAGAAAGAAAGCAATGTAGAGGTCCCCTTCCTTTGCTTTTGTGTCACTTGAAATGGGAGGACTGGGAATAAGTCTGGTATAAAGACACAAATCGATTGTCTTATATCTTTTCGTTGTTTTCATGTTTTAAGCTGACTTAATTCTTAAAAGAGGAGACTGTTTAAAATATTTGTAGTATGCCATGTATCAGAGACACATTTCTCGTTAACTCCGTTCATACCTTATAATATAGTTTTACATTCTGCTTTCATTAGGAGTGCCCAACTTACAGAAAGAAAAAAAGAAAAGAAAAAAGCTACAGAAGAGACATAGGGCAGCGGCCCCGAATGAGCAACTCCCAAAACATTGGAGGATCTAATGCACCAATCACAGCTGTCAATAATCAACTAATTACGGCGGAGGATAGTGTCACATAGCGTAATGCAAATATTATCGCTCGAGGAAGGCTATGAGTGAGACGCAAAGGAAAAAGCACAAACCACATCGAAAATTACTGCATTGTAATACAAAGATAATACATCATAATTAAACTGCAAATAGTGCTTGCCAATTTCGTGCAAGTTGTTCTGATCTATAACAAGCTGATCCTCAAAAGACTTCAATGATGTGTTGGGAAGCAGACTTGAGTTTGCATTCACGTGTTTGAGGGCAAGTTTGAATGAAGCTGATGCATGACTGTTCGTGTCATTTGAGGGAATCCCTCTATGGTAAAAAACAAACCGCAAAAAAACTAGCAATGAAAATGAAAGTAAAAAACTTATTTATTCTCATTTCTTTCCGTGTAAATAGTTCTTGGAACAATAAAAGAGAATTTAGGGATTTATCATGGCTTAAAATAAAGCTTCAATTAATTTCTGTGTGTGGTTTTCGTTCCACACGCAGCTATCTGTCGCGATGACATTTCTTTGAACGGATAACCTTTTGTTAGTTAGAACCAATCTCTAATTTGAAAATAAGTAATTTATCTGTTTCCTAAAATGCAACAGTTATATCAAACGTCATATCAAATGTTATATTAAATGTTTAAATAAAAGCAAAGATACCATTTACAAATTCTAATCTTGAATACAAAGTGTTTGTGTTATTGTTTCAATGGAGATCCGATCAATAGCAAAACTTAAGTTGATATATCAAACATTTCGCAATGTTAAGTTACTCTTTTTCAAAAGGATCGCGAGAAAATATCTGGAGATATAACCTAGAGTTATTTTAAAAAGAAATGATAGAAATCTATCTCCCATCAAATTAAACTGGATGGAGCATACAAATTTCTTTGAACACCATGCTTCTACGTACTATGAAGTTTGCGACTCATGCTCCCTTAACTCCGGTTTTTTCTTTAAAGTCTATTTCTGGTATTTCAGTTGTTAAGACCACGAATTTCTCCAAAACTATTCATATATCGTGCTTAGGCTAAAGAAACTAGGCAATGAAAACCACTGACTTAAAAAAAAGATTTTGTTTATAATTTGTGATCGTTAAATTATTAACACCGCTTTCAGTTGTGGGCTCTACTCTCAATACGCACTTACGTAAGCTAACTGAACTCATGGCTCCGAAATCATCTTCATGACTTGGTTTGACATTAAGAAAAGTCAGAAGGCACTAAATTATTGAATGATACCTATCACCTGTATGATTGATTTGTCAAACTTATCGCGTGGTAAAAAATTTTAAAGGTCTTTTGTTTTAGTTTTGTTTCCCAGCCTTGCGGATTTGTTTATTTATAGAAGGAGTGGGAGTAAACACAGCTAATCTCTAGAATGAACAAAGGGGATAACTTTCTAAAGAAACTGTGGTGCTGCGTCAGTGGCAGAGTGACAGGGTAATTTATTATTAGCAACTGAGTTGATAACGTAAATTGGCCACCGTTAAGAGTTTAAAAGCTGACGTTTAAAGCGTTAGCCCTTCGTCAGGGCGATTGACGAAGGACTAACGCTCGAAACGTCAGCTTTTAAACTCTTTGCGGTGGTCAGTTTACGTTATCAACTCAGTTGCTAATAATAAATTACCCTGTTATACTCTCTAGAATGTTGGGGGTCAGTCAGCTCAAAGGAAAAAATATTAGGTCAAACGGCCGGCATAACGTGAACTTGCTTGTGTTGTTTTTGACGCTCTGGCTAAAATAAAGATCATAAATCTCAATTGAAAGTGAACCAGTAACCAAACTATTGGTGCATGCTACAGGACTACAATGGCCCCTGATTCATACTAATCAGTTTTATTTATTCATTGTGCACTAATCAGTGATGGCCCTCATCCACTTAAGGTGATATGGAAGTGATGTATTTACATATTTAAGATTAAGTCAGTTTGTTTCTATTTTTATCAACAGATGTTCATTGAGCTGCTCCTCCAGGTGTCATCTTCCACCCAGCAGACACTCAGCACTTCAAGATTCTTAAGAACACCATCAGTCTTTGTAAAATATGTTCTATGAAGAACAGCTGACGCGGAGGTGAGAGGCCCATCCCGGAGGCTGGGACGAGTATCCAAGGTTCTCAGCAACCTCCTGTAAATTGTTACAAAAGTTCACTGTTTCTGGCACTAAGACTGTTAAGATAAAAGCACTGACATTTAATTTGGGGAATTACAAGGAAATAATTCCAGCAGTTTTTTCGGACTGGAAGTTTGGTTATGAATCTCCCGTACAGAGGTTGCTGCGCGAAATATTGGAAGGAATGTGGTGTGACAATGTACTGTTTGATTACAGCATATCATATACCTGTTTTGTAAAAGGTGACTTGAGTACCTCAAGCAACTGACGAACCTAAAAGGAAGATATAGTGAAAATTTCTATGTGTACTGCGTTAACTATTTTCATACGCTGTTGAAGACAAAATCTTTAATAGACAAAAAATTTGATTCTAATAACAAACATTCAACATCAAAATAATTTAATCGAAATCCCTGCAAAGGGGAACACAGGAAAAATAAGGAATATCCGACCTCTGAAAAATCATTCCTTTCCGCCTTCTGTATCGCTGATTCTGCCATCCAGTTACGTAAAACATAGCGAGGATTTACTTCTGAAAGAAGAACACAAACATCGACTAATATAAAGACAGTAAGTCACTAAGTAGGTGCACAGGGGTGAACAATATCTAAAGTTAAAAAACTAAACGAATATAAAGACAGTAAGTCACTAAGTAGGTGCACAGTAAGTCACTAAGTAGGTGCACAGTAAGTCACTAAGTAGGTGCACAGTAAGTCACTAAGTAGGTGCACAGTAAGTCACTAAGTAGGTGCACAGGGCTGAACAATATCTGAAGTTAAAAAACTAAACTAAAGAAATCTCCAGAAATGATCGACAAAGATTATCTACTCTTTACACTGTTGCAAATATTTTGTCCACATAACCCTTTCATTTTTTCCCTACACTTATCCGCTTGGGTAACAATTTAGGGGAAGTGCAACTTTGATGAGTGTTGCATAACATAACAAGAAATACTTTATGGTAATTTCTTCACCAGCGTAAAATCAAAGGGATTAAGTTTTCACCTTGCATTTGTTTTCTTCTGGCCTTGTCAACATCAGTGTCACTATACCTAGTAAAAAAAATATTTGCATGAAGTAAATTTCCGTTTGATATCAAAGCATCAGAGACTACAGACAATACTTACAGCCGAGACCTATCTACATAGTGTGCTAACCAGTCTCCCCAGTTCTTGTGTGTCTGTAGTTGTTTGAGTGCCCATGTTTCTCTCGGCAAGCGGTTTGAATTAACATCATGCAAGGATACTTCACTTAACTCTCGGAAGGCCATAGTGAAGTCTGCATGAGTGGACGACATTATCTGGAAAGAAACCATAGACAACATGAATACGAATCCATATGAAAAGATAAAATACAATGACATCTTGAAGGCAAATTCGCCTCCTTCTCAAAGCTTCTAAGACAAGAGACATCCTTAGGTCAACATACAGATGGACCAACATGTTCGCTTTTTTTTTCTCATAAAACTTGTGGTTTCAGCGAAACTTAACGTGTTTAACTTACCCAAAGGAAAGAGTGAATAAGCATTTCGTCATTTTCATCTTCATAAAGTAAACCAAGTTTGCGACGAAATATGCTCAGAAACCTAAAATCACAAAACAATGTGTCTCCAAACTCTCATAGCACCTTTACTAAATCTTAAGTTGCAATTGATTTTTAACGCCAGAACCATTCTGTTGTAGGAAAAGTTGTTGTAAAAAGAGTTGGATTCCGCCAAGTTATTTATTTTCTATCCCAATTCCCTCCAAAATAATGGCTAGCAATAACGTGCTAACGTCGCTGTGGTCATTTTGACATTTGACGTCCCGGAGTCTTAAAAAAGTTGAAATAATCGCTAGAAAAGAGTTTTTTTCCCCATGGAGAACATTGCTTGTCACACTGCTTGTCTATGAAATTAAGGAACTGAGCTGGAAATTTTTCATAGAGCTGCATGCGACATCTCATTTAACCGAAGAGAAAGAAGCATCTTCTTTTTAACACGTCAGAGCGATTGACGAAGGGCTAATGCTCGAAACGTCCGCCTTTTAATTCTTTACCGTGGCCAATTTACGTTTTCAACTCAGTTATACAAATGTTCAACTCACTTTAACTTTACCCCACAATCACTTAATTTCAAGTCGTCAAATTGACCACTTTTGCGGCAAATAAACCTTCTGAAATTTTTTTTTTCCTAATTGCCATTGCGATAAAAAGTGTTACAGCTTGGGGTACTAAGAGTGAGCAGGTGCTTGCACATCACCTTTGGTTAAATCTATCCACATAACTCCAAAGAACTTTCTCTCCTCTATAACAAAAAAGCAAAATAACGATACTGCATCAAACCAAGTAAGAATCAATGGTAATTACAAGCCTTGTGAATTTAAACTGAACAAGTACTTGTGGGCATACAACTGGCCAATTAAACAAATACCTTTAAAGTTAAAAAGTCACCATTCAAGGTTAATCATGATGATGTTCAACAATTTTAGCTAGACTTACGCACTGTAATCTTCAATCAATGGTTTAAGTGCTTGGAGCAATTTTTCTAAGTTAAAAAACCCAACATTCGGCTGATTCTTGTAACTGTATCTTCCTTCATCATCTGATGTGTTAGGGACAAAGTCTACGGCCAGAGATCATCAAAATGTCAGTCAAATTTGTAGTCAAACAGTTCCAGTCACCATGAACAAATTTGGAATCAAATCCCAGATGTGTCAAATTTCATCAAAGTTGTCCTCTTTACCTGGGTTGAAGTCATCCATAAATCCAAAAGGACCGTAGTCTATGGTTATTGACAGCAGACTAAAATTGTCCGTGTTGCAGACACCTCCCAAAAATAATGAAATAACAATAATCAAAGTTGAATAAAAAAAAACTCTCATGAAAAGACCTTGAACATCAAAATGCTTTCTTCATATTTTACCGTGAGCAAAGCCAACAGATTGCCATTTGGAAATCAGGTCTGCTGTCATGGAAACTACTCTTGAAAAGAAGGCCTGAGATCAAAATGAAGTTCACTGACCTCATGTTAGTATTCAAAGTCAGGTCATGGTGCAATGTCATACAAAAATAAGCAGTTTGATTGTTTGTATTAATAGTACAAACCATGAAGAAAATGCCAGCAGTGGGGAAATACTGGAAGTTCTCATTACATTAAAAGTTCACAAAATCTGATCACACTGTACTGTTAAAATGAATTTTCAAAACATCCTAAAAGCTGCTTCAAACAAAAGCAAAATATCTTACCAAGTACTTCTTGGTCTTGTTGACTAAATCCTGGAAATTATTTTCAATGACAAAATCCACAACTTTTCTGTGAGACAAAAAAATTACCTTATTACTTTAACTTAACAGTGAAAATTAAAATCGATACAATGCATGTGGGCACAACTAATGGGCAGAGTGCTTAGTGGTAGTACTTAACATGGATGTAAATGGTAGAGTATTCAAGCACAATCAATTATCTGTTTCAAAATACCATGTACACAACATTATCAGAGGTGCCTGAGCCACAAAAAGAAGACAAACAAACCAGGGCACCATTTTGAACTTAGCAAACTATCACAAACTTAAAACATACATTAATGAGATATGCTTTAGGACATACACAAAATGAACAGAATGCTTCACACCTAAGAAGAGCTTCTTCGCTGTTGTGTTCCAAAATTTCAAGAGACCCAATTCTAAACCAAGATTTCGCTAAGCGTAAAACAATCGCAACTGAAATAAAAGAACATGTTAAGTATGTTAGATAACTGAACTGGAGAGAAACTTCTGCTTCTCATTAGTGTTCTTCAATTTTAAGCAATCTGAAAATCTACTTTCCACTTAAATATGCACCTTTTTCTTGCTTTGGATGTCCATCATAGAACTGATCCCTCCAAACAAGGTCATTACTCACAATAAGACTAGCTACTCTGCTGGTTGGTACACCCAAATGAAACATGGCTTCACTGGCCAGGAACTCACGCACAGATGACCTTAAGACTGCACGTCCATCACCGTGTCTGATAAGTACAATTTATTTAGAAAATATATGCTTTTTAAAGTGGAATTATTCCACTTTAAAAAGCATGTTCAGCATATTTTATCGAAGTACATGGCTTATAGAAAAAAACAAGAGGTTTGATATATGTATTCAGAGTTGCAAATATTACCCACTCTATGTAATGCAGCAGAGGATAATAGAAGATGGCAACTGACTAAAAGATTTTACAAATAAATGTAAATCATTTAGTTTAAAATCAAAACTAAACCTTACAGATGTGGAGAAGGCTAAAAATTGCTTAAACAGTACCTTGAATAGGGAGTCCTCCCTGAGCCTTTTAACTGAAGTTCCCACCTCTCTCCTATCCTGTTTAAATATTTAAAAAAGTATCAAGTCTTTTCACATTCAAATATAAGCTTAACTCCTGGATTGCCAATACTGTTATTACAGTTCTAGAAACACTAATAGGAGTTTCCTTCACAGATGTGCTTTGGTATCTCGTGAAATACTTGCATCACAGTAAAAAAGAATGGTGTAAGACACATGCAATAGGTAACTTGTATGTTTGCCATTACCTATTCGTGTATTCCCCCAAAATTACAGCACGACCATCTCCTAGCTGACCTGCCCAATCGCCAAACTTAAAAAAAAAAGTCAATTCAGCCCACAGAAGCACCAGTAAAATAACAAATTTCAAGTTTATTAGATTGTGCCTGAATCCTTTCATTAACAGCTTGTTTAATTAATTTACAAGAATATGATCCCAAATAAAAACAGTGAGAACGATGGAACTTTACCTGATGTCCACCGTATCTATGTGATAGCATAATTGAGTTTGGTATCATTTCATTTCCCGCAGCAAAGTCTATGAATGCTGGTGATTCAAAGGCAGAATCATTCAAATCAAGAATGTCCGTCAATACTTCTTGAGAAATAGCCACCAAATAAGGTTTATATTTCAGAGGAACTGGATGAACTTTTGAAAAAATTACTCCATGTACTTGTCTTATATAATTTCTCGTTTCCTCGTCCACGTCAAATTCTTTCAATAGAATACTTCTTTCCATAAAACTCCAGTTTTTAAATTCTAGAAGTTCTGTCTTTCGACAAACAGAAACCATTTGTACTAACAGCAAAAACATTTTTTTCTCACAAACAGAGTGATCCTTCAGGGAGATGCAGTGAATTTTCCAAAGATCCCCATTCACTACGCTTAAAACTGAGCCGTGAAATAAAAAGAAAATAAAGATTGGAAGGGGACAACGAAAGAGACCCAAGTTCTCCGCCATATTAGATGCCTTGGTATCCAAGCCTCGTTTTCTGAGAAAGTCACCGTGGATGGACTACAGAAAGAGAAGGGAGGAACAGCAAGAAGAAAAAGAAAACTCCTTCAGCCCGTCATCCCTTCTCCTTTTCTTTCCAAAGGAACAGTTTGAAGACTCAGGGTGTAAAAAGAGTAAAAAGGAAAGAAATGGGTGCATAATGACGCAAACTGTTTGTCAACGTGAAGTTTTAGTAGAAATAGAGCCGGTAGGAAAAACGGAAATGGGGATTTGACAAGTTGAAGACAAGGTTGAAGACGTTGCAGATAGTTTGGTTTCATTTGGATTCACGAGGATGTTAATATTTAATCAGATTTTACAACGTTCTCCGTTACCAATTGTTTCGTGACCTTAGTTACTCTTTACTCTAAGCCTTACACAAAGCGGCAGCTGACAAATTTAAACATAGGCATGCGTAGCATGCAAAAGTAATTTTTTGGCTGGGCGGGTTGAGATGGGGCACTTTTTTTCGTAATGTTTTCATTTGTGCAACAGAAAAAGAACATAACTTTCAAACGGAGGAAAATATCGCCTTACTTAACCTAAAGAGAAAGGGAAAAAACTAATTTATCTGAACTCACACAGGTATTTTGTGGTCTATTGTCTCTATTGTCTAAATACATCTAAGCAAAGATAAAATCCATCGGTGCTACACTTGCTGTTGTTCCCCTCGCAGCCGTTGTTTGGTCTCACCACACAACACCAAGTATCCCCTGATGGAAGGAGAGCGCGTTGCAGGAGGGGATTACAGGAGGGGCCCGGGTTCCCACTCCTTTTGGGGAAAAAAATACCGCAGAAGGAAGAAAACCTGGCAGGGCAAGCGACAAAAAACCGGGCTCCCCTTTAGCTCAAGGTCTGGATCCGCCACTGCATACCCTAATGCAGCAATCTGACCGGTGCGAGATACATACCCAAATGCGGCGATCTGATTGGTACGAGCAACATACCACTCTACATGCTAACACAAAGTTACTTTAAAAAAAGAAAAAAAACAAAAAAAACGAATTCTAACGAAAAATAAGATGTTGATGTGGTTGGCATTCGCATTGTTTTGCTGTCATAAAACAAAAGACCATCGACACTGAGGTGCTGATATGGTAAACAGTTCCACAAAAGCGGGTAATCTAATGTTAACAAGTGAGTTGGAAACGTAAATTGGCCACCGTAAAGAGTAAAAAAGCTGACGTTTTGAGCGTTAGCCCTTCGTCAGAGCGAAGGGCTAACGCTCGAAACGTCAGCTTTTCTGCTCTTTACGGTGGCCAATTTAAGTTTTCAACTCACTTGTTGACGCTAAGTTACCTGTTACACTCTCCCACCGACGCAGCACCACAGTTTCTTTAGAAACTTAACCCTTTTGTTCCACGAAAGGATACATTCTTATTTGTAAACGGAAAAATAGCGACTTGACTACTACTACAATGTTTCTAAAACTCCTAATCATAGAAATCACTGACGGATTGTAACGTTCGATTATGTTCAGCTGCTTCAGTCCACAGCTGACTCGACTGAACGACACAAGCTGTGCTCTGAACACAGTCGTATTTCATCACATTTGTGACAGAATTTGACGTTATGGTCGTCAGTATCATAGGAGTCCTTCACCGAGTGTTATTAGCGCTTCAATCGAGTTAACAGGATTTTTTTAAAAGTAATATACAGACAGGAATTATTAAAAAAAAAGAATCGATGAAGGTAAAGTAATACAAAATTTACCCACCCACTGCTTTTATTCAAAGCAGGACATTGGTTCACCCTGATATCTATCACTTCTTTTGCTGAATATTTTTTTTCAAGAGACGGATTCTTAAGTAGAATGAAATAGTTATGATTTGCTTAACACACAGTATCACAAGCACGCAATTTTACATCCATCGAGTTTACTAGTACAACATATTTACCTAGAATATCAATTAAGATAAAGCGTTTCCACATTTCTTGTCATATGAAAATGCACCTCAGTGAACACTATACCTATCGAGACACCTGAAGGTAGGGTTCTCCATATAATAGACTAACTAATTTCATCAAAAATATTTATGTCGTAAGTCATTAATCATTTATAGGTCCAGATACAGCAAAGTCGGCCATATGACAGCTAATATGTTAATATCGAAAACTTCGTGCTGTTGAAAGCCTGTTAGGCTAACATGGACGCACGAAACCGCAAAATGGTTTTAACAATTTTTGTTTCTAGCCTTGTTTTGTTAGCATCCGCAGATAAAAGAAATTTCACATGTGGTAAGTTATACAGCTACTCAGTCTATAAGAACATTCAAGATGTAAACAAAACCAAACCCTGAAAAAAAAACCGTATAAAGTAAGTTGTGTAAAAGTGTAGTAGATGTAAATTGTGTTGATTAAGGAACTGTCCTAGTTTGCTCAATATCATCGCAACCATTAACACCATCTTTCTACGCCGTAACCACATCAAATGGAGGAATCATTTCAAACATGATATTCTCCAAGTGATCTATACCGTTTCGGGGGAAATTAAATTAATTCACTCTTCACCATTTTGTTTATCATGCGTGTCAAAGTAAATTCTTTTTTCAACCCTAAATTAAACTAATACAGGGAATAGGAGAAAGTTTGGAAAAAGGTCAGCCGAGTGAAAGACCACTTAATCAGAAAAGAACCCTTAAGACATTGCAGTAAATTTAAAAGTAAATCGCTCAACCCTTAGTGGAAGCACAGGCAGAGAGAAAGCTGGTTTCCTGAAGTTCTGTAGCCGTGCAAATCCTGCATGTTCTTTGCCGGTTTTGTAACTTGAATTTTGTAAAATAGGTTTTCACCGTATTTTTTTTTTCTCCTTGTGGCCAAATAGGATTTATAAGTAATGGAAATGCAGAAGAATCTGAGGCATTGAAGTTTGTTGTGTCCCAAAGTAACACAAAAAACAACATCTCAATAACATTAAAGGTTTTAAATACATCAACTTCTGTAGGTCTATTTGATCAAGGTAAGAAATCTAGACAAAAGGTATATCATTCTTTTTACGAGTTCTGGATAATAACCTCCATGTAAATACCATGCACTCTAACATGAGGCATCAATCATGATTCCACTAAAACAACAGAATGGTCCTACAACCTTATTATAAATTCAAAACTCTATATTAGTTCTACCCAAACTAGTATAGGACGGTTTTTCATAACAGGTACAAAGAAGGATAATAGCTAAGCCTGATGGTTTCGTCATCATTAGCAAGAATTAAATAAAAGGATGAAGAACTGGCATGGGTACAAGACAACTCAAATATTTGATTACCGTTAACAAAATTAATTTAAATGGATGACAGATAGCTGGCATGGATACAATTTAGTTTAACTGGTTAATTATCATTCTTTGCAGCTTTTTCGGTGCTTCGCCAACAAAACATCACCATACTCGCTGAGGGAAGCCATTCAAAAGTCTCCGCATGCGCAATCTCTTTGGTAATGGGTGTTTCTGTCATTCGCCTCCATGGAAGCAACGGACAGTTTGACCAGTGTGAGAATGTAGTGGATATGTCAGCGGGATACAGATATTTCGCGCATGCAACATTTGATGCGTTGAGCTTACTGAAATGGCGGAAAGTTCTACTGGTCTTTGATGGTAATTTGAAATAAACTAGCATAAGGTTATGACGGAGAACCTATCAACCAAAGTGAAAAATCTATATACCTGTAGTGTTGGACCCAAAACCCCACAATTCATCCCATGAAGTGCATCGCTCATGTTATCTTACCCATTACTTCTTATTGTTATGCAACCCTCCTATCCTAGAGTTTTCTTGCCAGGAATCTTCAGGCTGTTTATTCCTACTTTCCAGGAATTTTTTCAGTGAACAGTTAAGCTTATGTTATGAAACTTAGCCTTGATGCGTTTCGTTATGTCTGTTGACACAGAGAGTCGCTTCTTTGAGGCTGGATATTTCTACTTCAACTATAAGAAGTCAACACTCACCATGGATTTAATTCAGGTGCCTGAGACAAAATACGCTGAAGACAGAGAAAGAAAAATATGGCAAATAACAGAACAGATACAAAGCTACCAACCCGAAAGTATTATTCTCTACACAGGGAAGGAAAACACAGATATGTTATTGCAACAGGTGAGGGAAGTATTCAAAAATCAAAACATATTAATTTGACCGATTAAGTGCCAGTGGATGCGACGATCACTGACACAACATTACCGGTAGTTATAACAATTGTTTTCTTTTGTTGTCTTTTTTTTTCAACGAGGAAACATTTCTCATTTTCACACTTGAGGACGATCTCACAGTACGAGAGTTTGGTTATTATGCAGGATCTACTGTCACGGTTTGATCTTCTTTTTCAGAGTATTCTTGCGAACTCTCTGGGCCTTCAGCAGTCTCATCCAAAAAATATGAGCTGACGATATTTTATCAGAATTTCTACTCTCTATCATTACCAGAAAACAAAAGATTACCTCTTGTAGAAGTATATTAAGTACTTTAGGGGAAAAAAATCTTTCAATCAGCAAAAGTTCAAAGGAGTCATACGCAGTTACGGTTTTTTATTTCATTTGTGTTAGGTTCCTCGTCAAAGGCATTTTCCGTATCAGTGGATCCTCCAAGAACAGGTACCAAATAACTTGAGTATGCAGGACTTGAAAGCATGAAGCTCTTCATTAATTATAAGTGAAATGTTATTGAAGACTCTGATCATGAATTTGACTCGTTCGTTTGCACAGGTATCCCAACACCAGAGAAGTCTTCCTGACAATGTAGTCTTGGCATTTAAGCTTCCATACGAAAGCAGCTTTGTTAATAAACTCTTTGGATCAGCAGAACAAGAAAAACTCAAATACATCAACAAGGTAAAATTGTCGCAAACTTAGGAGTCATGACATTGTTAGATAAATAAATCTTCTCTTCGCAGTAATGATTATCAGATTTTCTTACAAATTAAATGGTGGTCTAGTTCACATGCAGTTATTTGGGTGACCAACCATGGTCTTCAAGTTTTATTTATACATCATTTTTAGCTTTACAGATCTAGACAACAGAAAAACTTAACCTTTTCCCTGTCAAGGGACTTTGACTAACATATTGAGTAACTAGTTAAGTTTGGTGAACAGTAAAACATTCAAGAAGCTGTCTACCGATCGCTCTTATCTAGTTGATAATATTTGTTGCAAGATCAGCCAAGCATCTTTTGATGTCCATTAAAAATAACAAGACAATTAAATCAATGTCAACTAAAGAAATAATAGGCGAGCTAAACTGAGTATCTCATATACCTATGCAATATGACAATAGGCCAGCGCCATACGAGTTTTTTAGCTAGCCAGCTTACAAGTCTTACAACGATAAAACAGTTATTCACTCTTTTCACTTCTGTTCTGTCATCATGGGGTTTCTATAACTAAATTCCTAATCTTTCCTCAGGATTATGTTGCTGTGGCACACGATGCAATAAAGGTTATTACCGAAGCTTTAAGTGAGAAGCCATGTCTGTCACTGAATGGAAAAGATAGACTGTTACCTGATACAGAGATGTTTAACTGCATGAGAAAGGTGATAAGTCTGGTCTGAATTATTAATTTCTGTTCATGAAGCACAATTGCTTGTCTCTTTTAATCTATCAATTTCCAAAATTGTCGAAATTGTCTTCAGTTTGAAATTTCCGAGTTCAAGTTTTGAGAAGTGTATTTTTTATCGGTGGATCTTCCGAGGAAGCCATTGTTTTGCGCGTTTAAGTGCAAATTTTTTTTCCAACTGTTTACCACGTGCGTGTGTGTGTGTGTGTGTGTGTGGAAGGGTATCTTGATGTGCGTTGTTCCCCTAGTACATCACGTGATGGGAATTCTAGGAGAGATCGTAAAAGTGTTGTATCAGCATTCTCAGATTACTCTGCCATTTGCACCGACTCCATACAGGTCTTTCGATATCACGGATTACCAGTAGAGTTTATGTGATTTCTAAAGAGGAGTTACCTGATCTTTGTATGTGAAGTTTGTTTGTCTTTTCTAAGGTTACATTCAACGGTATGACTGGGTCTGTGCAGTTTGATAACAGGGGAAGGCGAACAGACGTCTCCCTGGAAATCTTAAATCTTCGAAATGATTCTTTCGAAAAGGTAAGATGAAGTTGATCAGATTGAAAAGTATGGGTTTTATTTTATTAGGTTACCCACAGATGCAGCGACTTAGTTTAAATACTGAAAGGAAATACGTCAAAATGATAAACCTTCGGCCTGTCAACTTCCATCTCCAGTCCCCTCCTTATTTCAAAGTTTCACACAAATTACCGTAACTAACACTTTCCAGGGCAGCTCTTCGTATGTTTTTTTCATTTCACTGTAGATTGGTTGTTGGAATTCAACGGAACGAGCAGTTCTTTTTGAAAATCCACTACCAAACACTTTACCAGGATCGTCAAGTAATGGAGAAGTAAACGGCAGACATTTTAGGATTGTATATGTTGAGGTATTTGTATTAAGAAGATTGCAAGTGCGTTGAAAGGTATTATCATTTACCACTGGAAGTAGCTTGGTGATTATATTCAAGAAAGTTTGTATCTAAGTAACCAACTGTAATAGGCCTCTATTTTTTAAGCCTTGCGGCAATTTTCAAACAATTTAGTGCCGGTTATGTCATAGCAAACTGAAATCAAATATAATGAATTCAGTCTCTCGGTAAATTCTATCTCTCTCTAATGGCGTTCGTTTAACACTCTTTTTTTTCTTCGTGAAAAACAAAATAGGATCCACCATTTATAATGCCAAAGAAGAATGAAGATGGGACGATTTCACTTCAAGGATACTCTATTGATCTTCTCAAGGAGCTGTCTCGATCACTCGGGTTTACGTATGAAATGTATCCTTCGCCAGATGGATTTTATGGAACAGTGACGGAAAATGGAACTTGGAACGGCATGATAAGACAGATTTTAGACGGGGTAATTAGCTGAAAAGTTGAATCTCTTCTCCAAAAGCACCAGATGTAATATTAACTTTTTACAGTAGATAAAATCATCGTAACTCAGATGACAACCACCCTAATTAGTAAAAGGTTCAAAAGGAAACGCCTATGAAGAAATAAACTCTAACTGACATTGATGCCCGTAAAAGATAAACAGCCACCAGGTCAGACCCTTTTTTAACGTGGGCGGGAGGCAGCGCAGAGTGTGAGTGAAAAGCGAGGCATCAAGTGCGAAAAAAACTGAATACCAAAACAAATCAGAGGTAACAGTATGACAGTGTACCGCTAAAATCCCTGACTTAGATCTCAAAAGTTAAACTGACGACAAAAACGTTCACTTTTGCCTTCTTTAAGAATGCGAACATGGCGGCTGGATCGATTGCCATCACTGAAACCAGAGAAAAGGTGGTGGATTTCACTGTTCCGTTCATGTATTACACAGACGATCTACTGGTGAAGAAGACATCAACAGAGACAACCGATTTATTGCAGTTCATGGATCCATTTGAAAATGGCGTCTGGATCGCTACTCTGGGAGTAGTGGCACTCATCTCTATTGCTGTCTTCGCAGTGAATTACTTCAGTCCTTATGGATACAAAGATGAAAATGGTAGAGGAACATCAGAGGAGTTTAATTTCTTCAACAGTATGTGGTTTTCTTTGGCCTGCATGCTGCAGCAAGGAGGAGATAACACACCGAGGAATTTATCAGGTAATGTTAGCACAGATATCCACACGGCAATGATTACTACTCATAAGGTGAACTACAGATATAACGCGTTCTTCCATTGGTTTTGCGTGCGAAGGAGAAGCCAATATAACGCGGTATTCTCATCACTTTATCGTACATTCTTGCGTTTTTTGTGGTCTAGAATGAAGACTATGGTAGGCTAAAATAGATTTTAGCTCGCTCTCTTGCACACTTGCTTGATTGTTCAGACTGTTACTTTCTCAAAGCTGGACAATAAAATAATATAGTGATGGCTTCTCAAAATCACTCATAGTTCAAGTTCTTTTAACCCGTTAGCGCGTTCAATACCAAAGGTATTACTCATTGGTCGTATCTTGCTCACAGATCACTATATATATTATTTCGGGCTAATAGAGATATTAAGAATTCGGCTAAGCCAAGGATAAAGAAAAGGAATTTCATTGTTGTGTATCAATGAAAAGTCAGTTTCATGTATATTTGATAACAGCATTTACTGGTATTTTCATTTCTTTGTCATGCTCTGTGGCGCATTTTGCGGGCTAAAATGGAGATTTGTGAAGAGATTTGTTATTTTTTTCCATTAGTTATTTTATCAACGCCTTCCAAAGTGATAAAATAGTTATACAGTTATAGAGTAATACAGCCTAGAGGCTCCGGCTAAAATGACTATGATTCGAACCCAAATCATATTTAAGCCCGCGAACATGAACCCCATTGTTTTATTAAATGCGAGTTTGTCCCTATTTCACATCAGGTCGAATTCTGACCGGTTGCTACTGGTTCTGTATTCTTATCTGGGTCTCAACTTACACAGCCAACCTTGCTGCGTTCCTCACTGTGAAAAATGCAGCTCAGCCGATCAACAGTCTGAACGATATTTTAAAAACTTCCTACAAAGTGGCCGTTGTCTCTTCCACCAGCGTTCATTCAGTATTTAAGAAAACTCAGTACGAGCCGCATAGGAAGATTTGGAATAGAATCCAAGCGGAAAAAACATTGGTTAAAAACGGACAAGAAGGAGTCCAGTGGGTTCGAGAGAAGGATAATTTTGCATTTGTTTATGACGGACCAGTCCTTGATTACTTCGCCATGCAACGGCCATGCGGCCTCAGAGTAGGTAAGTGAAATAACTTGAAAGGGCGTGGTCAAAATACCAAAAGCTGTAAGGCTCTCTTGTGGGATTGAATTGGTTAGAATCATCACTGGACTTTCACAGCGAGAGAAAGGGTTGAGTGGCCAGGTATACGACATGACTATTTTTCAGATCCGTCAATAAGCGTCTAAATCAGTCTCTGACAGTTCTCTAAAATTGTGCCTATTTGTGATTTTCAGTTCCAGGTCTGACCTCAGCCAGAGGTTTTGCCCTGACTTTTAGAGCGCATGACCCTCACACTAATATATTTACGCTGACTATTCTGCACCTCCATGAGAATCAGTTTCTGGACTCACTGAAACGCAAATGGTGGGATGATACCAATGCTTGCTCTCAGGAACAAGATACAAGTGAGTCAATAAGGTTTTTAACCACTTCAATGCTTAAACACGGGCACTGAACTAGATATGCACACATCTCATCACTGCTTAAGACCATTACAGGGATTTACATCCTCCTATTTACTTTCGTATGATGACAAATAAAAAACTAGTCTACACTTATTTTCGGAGGATGTTGAATGAAGGTCTTGCTTGACGTTTGTTTTTGTTTGTTTGTTTGTTTTCGTGATCTTTTGCATTTCTCTTACATGAAGATTGTTAAAATCCGTATTTACAGCTTTGTCTCGTAAGCGAATCAGTCTAAAGAGCATGCTGGGAGTTTATATTGTGTTGAGTGCTGGACTAGCAGTTGCCTTGGTGACGCTTGTTGCTGAGATCTACTGGAAAAGAACAGCTAAACACGTACTGGCAAACAAAGTTCAAACAGGGAACAGAAGGTTGGTTCGATTGTTTTATCAAGGCCTTACACTTCAAAACCTTTTACAAAGCATGAAAGCTAACCTTAAAAGGACTTTAAAGGTTGATGATAAAGAATTTGAGTAAGTTAACTTCTTCCATTTACCAACGTGCATTAAACTGAATGGGTAGTTTAGTGTTAACAACTGAGTTGAAAACGTAAATTGGCCACCGTAAAGGGTAAAAAAGCTGACGTTTCCAGAGTTAGCCCTTCATCAGAGCGATACAACTACTCAGTTATTAACACTAAATTACCTGCTATACTCTCCCACCGACGCAGCACCACAGTTTCTTTAGAAACTTACCCCCTTTATGCATTAAACCGAGTTGAACATCAGTACCCTGGGCAATAATTCAACGTAGTGACCAGTTTAGAGAGACAATTGTGAAAAAGTAGATGAATAGTAATTAGTTAACGTAATTATACTGACAGTAAGTAGTCATCACATCTGGCATTAACGCTGATTCAAGCCAGAAATACAATAACACTGTATTACTCTCATTAAACATCCTACCAGCAAGTTTGTGGCTAAAAAAACAACAATAAATAATACAAAGAATTTATCTTGTTTACAGGCCAACGAATTCTGCGTGAAGGTCTAACTGCACCAGTAGGACTTCAGCAGACTGACTACAGACTGAACAACCCAAAAAGAAGGAAATATAAAGATCACTTTGTTTGGAAGTCTGGACTAATAACCCTAAACTCTGTGGTGCTGAGCACTGTTCCTATGCTAAGTAAAAAAGCTAATAGATGACATCGAAACTATAAGAGGAACAAACTTGCACAACTTGCTTCATATTAAGGGATCTGATAAAGCTCTTAATAAATTTCCACCATTTATGACTCAGTTGAAGGGTACAAGGATTAGTACTGATCATGTATTTATAAACGATAGTCTCTATTTGACGCGAAAATATGTTCATTTTTCTCCCGCAGATTGTTCGAAATATAATTTTCTGGATGATTGAGGAAGACAGTCAGCTTTTTATAATATGTTTGAACTCTTGGAGTATCATCACAGGATTTTAAGTAAAATAACTTGAAATAACACAAATGTTGAGCTCCCACGTTTTAATTAGTCTGTTACACGTCTTTGGGTCCACACTATCAACTCGCAGTGATACATAGGAGCCATACAGTTATCTTTTGATTTAGGTCAGCAGATATTCAAGCTAAGGAGTTGAAAGTCTGTATGTTGCAAGAAGTTTCCAATTTTTTAAACTGACATTCTACCCTTTTTCAAAGTAGACATTTTCTCTTTGACCACTGAGGTTAGAAGCAACATTTTTACAACGTCAAAAAAACTACTCTACATCCTGAAACATCAACAACAATGTTACATTGATTCACAATTGAACAGATGGGAAATAATAAATTGTGACATTGCTTGCAGCGAGAAGTACATTAAGTCGCAGTTCATTCTTTCATTAAAAGTTTAAGCAAAATGACATGCACAGTTCATGGACACACCCCACTCCTATAAAACTCGATGCCACCCTGAGACAGATTGTGCCTACAGGACCTACAAGGAAATATTCTGGTTATCAATAGGATTTCTTATATATATAAAAAAAAGCATAAGACAGAGCAGTCTCTTACAAGTTCATTTTCACACCGTTGAGGATTGCCTGTACCTTAACAAACAAATATGTTGATGCAAGCTAATGTTGGTTTGAAAGAACCTTTTTTCCACAAAAAATGACCCAACTGATCAAATTTGATGTTGATTACCACACATCAAAACCTTACTGAAGTAGCAAAAGTTGTCAAAGGTGACATCATCAATGCATTAGTTCCTTAAAAGGTCATGACTAAGAATCAATCGAAATACATGTGCAATTCAGCTTACAGTGTAGAGTATTTTCCAGTATGTTTATTCACTCTTGCTGTGCTTTTGCTGCTTGTTCAGTATGTTTTATTTGGGGATTTACATCTGAGACAGGAAGTGAGGTCTTCCGTTGTCATCAGGTCTGATTGTCAGAATGTCACATCCAGTTTCAGTCACTAGTAGGGTCTGCTCAAACTGAGCTGACCTCTTGCCATCCTGCAAGGAAAACATGTTGAAGTCGTCACCTGTGTTAAGATGACATAAATGTGCAGTGACAAGCTACTTTTTTAAGTCTGTCAAGAGGATTCAAATAGTTACAATCACTGGGCTCATATATAAAAGAGAGCCATTATCAAGGCACATGTTTCTGTCATTGTCCAAGGCCTGAGGTTCTTCAGAAGGCAAAACCATCTCATTCACACTCAATTGCTTAGGGTTAGAATACATTGCACAAAAACTGTTTCTTAACACACCTGTGTCACAGCAGTCCAGTTGTCAGGCCAGATCTCATCTTGCCAAGTTCCTGGAATTTCGTCAGAATTAAGCAATCAAACCATAGAATTGATTTAATTGGAAGCCACTATATCACACTAGGTGGGCTTCATTGATCACACCTTTGAGTGGAGTTAATATAAATAATTCACGCTACAGTGTTTGTTTGAAAACTTTTCTCCCTAGTTGAATAAGTTTATTGCTAAAACACACAAACAAACCAAGGAAACTGCAAAGGAAAAGACAAATAAACAAATTTTCAATGGAAAAAAAAAAGACAAACCAACACAAACATCCACAGTAGAAAACTAAGGGGTGTAACTGTAAACCAATACTTTAGATATCAAGACTCATGTCTTATACCAATAATTACCCAAAAGTGTTTCAATAACCCAACAATGATGTAACAAGTACCTTGTGAAATCATCAGTTCAATGGTAAATGTGTGTCCTGGCTTCATTACACCAACAGCTTTGTTTTCTATAAAATAATGTCATAGTGAATAGAACATTCTGAACATGATTTGGTTTTAGAGAAAAAAAAAAGGCATATGAAAATACATGCAGGCAGAAGCATAACCTTGAAGATTAATGTGTTCGTGAACTGCTTTGAATTTTAGGAAGCAAGAAAAGAACAACCAAAAAGACAAAGACATAATTACCTGCATAATGAGGGACACTGGGTGCAGTATGAAACAGCCTGTGATGTAGACGATTTCACACATTAGTCCATTACTAATATACCATGGTTGGGTTCTTACAGAGTAGTTATCATATCAGTGCATCAACACAATCTACATATACTTACTTGTGAATCCCATGGCCACAAAAACTCTTCACAACAGCATAGCCATGAGCTTGGGCATACTTCTGAATGATGTTACCAATCTCTCTGTATTTCACACCAGGCTTCACCAAGATACAGAACAGGATTATAATCAACACTGTAATTGCTAACATGACTGTTGCCATCTGTTTCATTGTTGACGCTAAAGTGCTTCCATTTGTCTTCATTTCTGAGCTTCAAGCACACAATATCTTTCTCAATGTACAGAGTCAAATTTCATCAATTACAACAGACGTCATTACTGACCAGTCTTTTGGTCACAAGGATGACTGGCAAAACCAATGAAAAGCAATTGAAAAAAAATAATAATGTTGTGGGTTTCCATACACTTGACAACAATTTAAATGTTAGGTGGCTATCTATTTCCTCTCATTACAAATACATCTCTGAAAGGATTTATAGAGAGACAAAGAGGGGAATGCCCACTGTTTTTCCCTGATTGTTTATTTTTTTAATGAAATATCTTTTGAGTTGTTCATTATAAAATGTTGTTAGTATGGAGTGAAGTTCCAATCTCACATTACAAGTTTGACCTGAACAGTTATCATAACCATATGGGACTTCATGACAAAAACGCACTCAATATTGGAACTTTTATATGACGAATTAGCCTTATTTAATACTAAGGATATCTATCACATTACCTGATGCTATAGCCTGACTTAAACACTCATGTGTAACCTTCACTAACTGTTTGCTGTCCTCTGTCTTCACCAATAAAGAATGTCTCATTCAGATCTCCATGGGAACCGTTGTAATAAATGGTGATGTCGACAACAAAACAAAAACTGAGTAGATTTCAAAATCATAGTTAGCATGAAGCAAGCACTTTCAAGTGTCATTCATCACACTTAAAGTTTGGAAAGAAAAGGGTCTTAACTTTAACTTCCAAGCACAAAAAAGTATTTTGTGACATTGAGTTTGCTCCATAAAACAGTTTTCATAACTGTACTAATGTATCTGTCCATGGTACATGTTAAGTGTTTATCCATTCATGAATAACAGCACTCCAATAGTTATCATAAAGTGTACCATCTAGCCTTGTTTACTATTGTTCACCATTAATAACTGGTAAAGTACAGACATTAAAAAAGAAAATTCAGTGGCAACTTACTGTTTAAGAGATCCCCATCCTCCGATGGGCGTGTGTCAGGAATACCAGGACAGATCACTTCATTTACAAACCTATTCCAAGAGAAGTATTCAATTGAAAACTGGGGATTTGAACTTACCTTAAATTACCGTAGTTATTCGGTTATAAGGCGCACTCGGCTATAAGACGCACCCCCAATTCGGCAACTTCATTATTGCATGTTTTCAAACTGAGAAAATTGCTAAAATACTTGGTTATAAGGCGCACCGTTGTTTGGGGAGTAAAGATCGGTCAAGTTTATTTTAAATTCTTTCATAAACTTACAAAAAAGCGAAAAAGTCGCGAATCGATTTTAGTTTACCGTTAATCAACAAAAGCAGAATTGTCGCACACGCGACCACGCACACAAACAAAAGCCTTGATTAAACAAGATGTACCGCCGAGAATGCAGGTCTCAGTGCACTAAAGAGGCTGAAAGGATGAAGAAGGTATTTACCTCTTTGCTTGTTTATTTTCGTTTCGTTTTGTGACGTATCAAGTTACTAAGCACGTGCTCTCGAACACGTATCACATCTATGCAAATTTGACTTTGCTTGTCTTTTCAAAACCACCATGTTCATAAAAGTCAATGTGTGTGTGTCATTTAATTTGCTTGAAATCGTACCAGTAACTGTAATCAAAAAAAATTGTTTCGGGAAAATATTCGCCTATAAGACGCACCCAAACTTTGGCGGTAATTTTTAGTAGAAGTTAGGAATTTCTTGAAAAAAACGGTGCGCCTTATAACCGAATAACTGCGGTAAGCAAATTGGCACTAGTAAAATATTTGTGTCAATGCTACACAGCTTGCATGGCCTTGAGAGCAAGAAAGCAAAAACATAAACTGATAAGGTTATTGTAATATTAAAAGAATCTCTGAATCAACCTGGTAACACTAGCAACCAAGATAGGGTATGGGCAATTTTTAAATATCTACATATTAGTGTGTTGTGAGATATTATTATGAAGAAGTAGACAAAACCAACTTACGTGCAACAAGACTTTGGAAATCCATGATAATTGAGAGGAGAAGGATAACAATTCCTCTCAAGACAGGCCTAAAGGATAAGAAGAGCAACTTTTACTCAATTATTCACAAATTTAAGTTAATACAGCAGAATTTGTGAGAAACATTAATGAACGCACTTTCAGAAATGCTGGCACAATGCTTATGGTTTGTTTCAAAAGAACTTATGATCAAGACAAACTGTGTATTTATTTATATTCTGTACCTCGTGTATTATTTTGTCCAATTCATCTGTCGTGATACCAACTTTAATATGCCTTGCTGCTGTATCTAACACGTCCCTTGCCAACTGCAGAAGTAAAATACAGTACCTTCAGTTGTAGAATTTCTTAACACAAGTTTATAATAACTTTCAAACAATTTACCCCATAGCTTGTTACAGCTGAGAGTAATTACACAAAGTGGTAACCGGTCATTTTGCACAAAAGACTTTTCGCACAAGTCTTTTCGCACAAGTCTTTTCGCACAAGTTTTGGACCGTTCACACAATTCTCAGTGGTCATTTTGCACAATAATCATAAATTAGATACATCAATTTTTTAGAATACCCCCAATATGCAATACCTGTGTTAAGTAGTCACCCTGCCATTCTCTATGGGTAACCATTGAATACAGGTACCACTCTGCAGTTATTTACATGAATCTTGAATCTCTTGTTTGTATGTTAGTTAACTCTTTAAATATCACATGGAAGAGCTTGAATTGGCCAGTAAGAGTATTTGTTTATTCATACTGTATGATAATCACGAGGGAAACAATTGGAAAGTTGTAACTTAGCAAAGAGATCTTTCTGATTCCCCATTGTTCAAACTTCTCTTCTAAGAAGTACAGTTTTGAGCATTGAGTCAAATAAATACTATTTTTGCCTTCATTCAAAATCAAACAAACTATAAATCCAGTGACTGCACCTCATTTAGTAGAAGTTCAGTATTTTAAATCTTTGATACAAAATCAATTTGATTACAAACCATTCTCTGCATAGTTAGGTTTCTGCATGTGATCAGGAACCTCTCGCCTTGGAGACTGAAAATAAATGTTAATTCAAAATATAAATTGTACAAATGTAATATACACTATGAACTCAAAACCCATGAAAATCTTGTGAAATAATTCATTGTAAATTCACAGATTTTTCACAGGATATTCATGGTTAAATCAATGACATTTTCATGGTCTCAGTGCCATGAAAAAGACCTGAAAAATCCCATGAAAAACCTGTGAAATTTTCCATATTCACGACCCATGAAATATTGAGTAAAATGACCTAGAAGCCATGAAATACCCATGAAAATGGCATTTCATGGCCTTTTCAAAGGTACTGAGAAACCCCTGAATTTCAAGCCCAAAATTTCATGGTGTCAAAGTTCACTAGTTTTTAATGGGTTGCAGCAAATCATGACCCATGAATATCCTGTGAATATGTTAAAAATTCATTGACCATGAAAATTTTCCTTGAATTTTCATGGCCTCTACATGGTTTTTTCATGGCACATGAAAGTTAATTGCCAGTTAGTTTTCATGGGGTTGTTAGGAATATGCAAGCACCATGAAAATTCTTTGAAAACCCTATGAATCTGGAATGAAAAATTCTTCACTTTTCTTGTACCAAAGACTGTACTACAGTGTTTAGCTTGCAGTATACCATAACTGTAATACATACACTATCACTTAAATTATACACTGAAGAACTAACCTATCTGTGAAACTTCTTGGTCCTGTTGTACAAGCACACACACATGAAAGACATGACCAGAAGTTTGGATTCTCTGATAGTTTATTTTGTTTCACCAGCTGTACATAAATATTACTTTAGGATTCCAAAATTGTGATAATTCAGTTTACACTTTCTTAAATAAAAAAGTTGGTATGAAATTTTCTGCATACAATTAAGATGTTAATGATTTTTAGCTCTATTTTGACATCACTGATTTTCCTTGTGGAGACAGATTCTGCTCCTATATTTCTGAAGGTATATAATAAATTTGATGTGAAAAATATTTGGACGAAATTATTGAAAATATACTCACTGGCTTGATGTATTTTTGTCTAAACTTCAAATATCATTTCCTTCGTCTAATATCATGTGTAAAATGTTATGGACAGTTATTATAATGTCTATTTATGTAACAGCATTCATGTAAATTTCTTGATATGTTTTACACTTGTGATCAATACTCTCAAGGTAAATAACAATAAAACAATTACCAGCTTTCTGCACTCTTGCATGTGTGAAGATATATCTATGGCTGACTATGTCAGTGTCTCTCTGTTTTGGCCACCTGAATGTGCCATCCTTCTTTCGGTTATCATTACTATTTGCATCTTCATCATCGTTTGGACCAAGATAGGCTGCTTTAGCAAGTGTGCATTTCCTTTCATCAGTTTTGTAGACCAACACTCTTCACTGTTTGCAAAATAAAGGGAGCACATCATCAGTTATCTAAGAGCCTTTCTTATGTACGTAGTAAACCTAGAAATGGATAACTCGCCAAAACAGGTTCTTTTCAACATGAAGCCGTCAGATACTAAGCGACGCACTATGGAAGTGAGGTGAGGTATTTCGTATTCAGAATTTGACTGTATTTTTTATTCCTAAGAACGGTCGTAGGTATTTCCATACAAACTCTTGTGATGTTTCGCCAGATGATCACAGAATAAAAATTTTCAAGTTAAATCAATAGTTAGCGCGCGCTCTCCGATGTTTACGCGTAATAAGATGACCAAACTTGAACTTACCCCTTCACGTTGTAATACATGTCGATAACTTCATCTTGAGGAAACCTCTTTGAAAAAACTTTTCAGACGGTCCATTGCGTTGATCTGGAAAAAAAGAGACTGCTACACAAACACTACGAGAAATGCAATTGGAATGGAACCATTCCGTTCGAGGTACGAAAAAAACCGCCACTTCTTCGTAAATCACGTGTACTTTCACGTGGTGACCTTAGGTCATCGCAGCCATCATAGGTCAGCGGTCACATAGTGACCTCACAGGTTATCGTGTTCGACGTTACGAAATGACTCCGAAGAGGTCTCGTTGCTGCGTCTGTAATCTTACAAAATAAAGCAGCACAAAAAGCTGTTCGGTATTTGGAATTCGAAGCAAGTAACAATCGACAGGACATCAGAGTCCAAGAAAGTCAGAGCTGACATCGACAGTGATTCCTGTGAAAGCGATCACGAAATCAACAACGATGTTGTAGAAGGCGATCTCAATGAATACATGAAGGTAACGTTTCATCCCGACTGAGAAGATGGCCTGCCTCTGTTAACCGGCGACTCTATGAACGAGGTAAAAATAGCATTTTTTTCAGGTTACATTTGCACACTATTCAAAGTTCCAAATTGAGGTGACAAAGTGATTGATTTTTCATTGTTTTGTTCCACATTTCGTGTAGATGCAATGCGTACTATTGCTGTGCAACTTAAGCATCTGTACTCTGCAGGTGCCTTACTGGAAAAGCCCTAGAAGATTCCTCAGCCGTAAGAATGTAAGAGAAGGCCTTGAACAGGTTTCCAGAGTCATGGCTAACAATCAAAGCCAGCAGTGAGGCAGAAAAAATTCAACAAAGTCGTCCAGGCATGGCGAAGGCAAAAAGGCCCCAAAAAATCAAAGTGAGGATCAAACATCTGGGTCATTGCCTCCAGCCCTATTTGTCTCAAAAAAGGAGCAAATTGAAGATCCATTGTTTTTAGTCATTGTTTTGTGATTTCCTGTACATTTTACGTTAACAAAGGCCACGTAAGATGTTTAGGGACATTTTCATTCGACGGTTTTCGCGCTGTACACCAAAATTCCATCAGTGCATAAATTTATAACAAGTTAGTTCCACGGATCATGAAAGTCAGCTCGTTGATAAATCAGTGACTGTGATGAACTCATTATTACCACTTTTAATGGCCTATGAATTCATCAATGAAATTCATGGGCAACAGATTTCAGGGAATATTCATGGCCCATTAATTTTGTTCTCCCAAAACAAATAAATTGTTAGCCCATGAAATGCTGTTTGATTGCAATTCATGGGCATGAAATTCATTCTGATGACTTTCTGGGGAAACTAATGGGTCATGAAAGTAGACTTTGAAGAAATTCATGGGTCATGAAAGTAGGCATATAAAGAAATTCATGGGTCATGAAATTAATTCTGATGACTTTCATGGCAAATCAATGGGTCATAAAAATAGACTTTGAAGAAATTCATGGGTCGTGAAAAAAATTCCCCTAATTCATGGAAAATTCAGGGCTAAAAATAACCCCATGAAATTTCATTTTGCAGTATTCATGGGCCATGAAATGATCTTCATGGGTTTTTCACATGAAATTCATGGAATTTTCATAAAACTACAGTTCATAGTGATATTACCAAAGGCTTTTACTATAAATAGTTCACCTTTTCCTTTTATTTGCACCGTTATAAATTAAAACAGATGCCTTTTAATTTAAGTAAGAACAAAAAAGTGGAAGAAGTGGGGAAATACTGGAAAGTCTCATTACATTAAAATTTCACAAAATCTGATCACACTGTACTGTTAAAACGAATTTTCAAAGCATCCTAAAAGCTGCTTCAAACAAAAGCAAAATATATTACCAAGTACTTCTTGGTCTTGTTGACTGAATCCCGGAAATAATTTTCAATGACAAAATCCACAACTTTTCTGTGAGACAAAAAAATTACCTTATTAGTTTAATTAAACAGTGAAAAATAAAATTGATACAATGCATGTGGGCACGACTAATGGGTAGAGGGCTTAGTGGTAGTAGTTGACATGAATATTATGGTAGAGTATTCAAGCACAATCAATTATCTGTTTCAAAATACCATGTACACAACATTATCAGAGGTGCCTGAGCCACAAAAAGAAGACAGACAAACCAAGGCACCATTTTGAACTTAGCAAACTATCACAAACTTAAAACATACATTAATGAGATATGCTTTAGGACATACATAAAATGAACAGAATGCTTCACACCTAAGAAGAGCTTCTTCGCTGTTGTGTTCCAAAATTTCAAGAGACCCAATTCTAAACCAAGATTTCGCTAAGCGTAAAACAATCGCAACTGAAATAAAAGAACATGTTAAGTATGTTAGATAACTGAACTGGAGAGAAACTTCTGCTTCTCATTAGTGTTCTTCAATTTTAAGCAATCTGAAAATCTACTTTCCACTTAAATATGCACCTTTTTCTTGCTTTGGATGTCCATCATAGAACTGATCCCTCCAAACAAGGTCATTACTCACAATAAGACTAGCTACTCTGCTGGTTGGTACACCCAAATGAAACATGGCTTCACTGGCCAGGAACTCACACACAGATGACCTTAAGACTGCACGTCCATCACCGTGTCTGATAAGTACAATTTATTTAGAAAATATATGCTTTTTAAAGTGGAATTATTCCACTTTAAAAAGCATGTTCAGCATATTTTATCGAAGTACATGGCTTATAGAAAAAAACAAGAGGTTTGATATATGTATTCAGAGTTGCAAATATTACCCACTCTATGTAATGCAGCAGAGGATAATAGAAGATGGCAACTGACTAAAAGATTTTACAAATAAATGTAAATCATTTAGTTTAAAATCAAAACTAAACCTTACAGATGTGGAGAAGGCTAAAAATTGCTTAAACAGTACCTTGAATAGGGAGTCCTCCCTGAGCCTTTTAACTGAAGTTCCCACCTCTCTCCTATCCTGTTTAAATATTTAAAAAAGTATCAAGTCTTTTCACATTCAAATATAAGCTTAACTCCTGGATTGCCAATACTGTTATTACAGTTCTAGAAACACTAATAGGAGTTTCCTTCACAGATGTGCTTTGGTATCTCGTGAAATACTTGCATCACAGTAAAAAAGAATGGTGTA
Organism: Pocillopora damicornis; assembly: GCF_964200805.1. Lineage (NCBI taxonomy): Eukaryota > Metazoa > Cnidaria > Anthozoa > Scleractinia > Pocilloporidae > Pocillopora > Pocillopora damicornis. The sequence continues at coordinate 40,932,263 of NC_142670.1, forward strand.
AGACACATGCAATAGGTAACTTGTATGTTTGCCATTACCTATTCGTGTATTCCCCCAAAATTACAGCACGACCATCTCCTAGCTGACCTGCCCAATCGCCAAACTTAAAAAAAAAAGTCAATTCAGCCCACAGAAGCACCAGTAAAATAACAAATTTCAAGTTTATTAGATTGTGCCTGAATCCTTTCATTAACAGCTTGTTTAATTAATTTACAAGAATATGATCCCAAATAAAAACAGTGAGAACGATGGAACTTTACCTGATGTCCACCGTATCTATGTGATAGCATAATTGAGTTTGGTATCATTTCATTTCCCGCAGCAAAGTCTATGAATGCTGGTGATTCAAAGGCAGAATCATTCAAATCAAGAATGTCCGTCAATACTTCTTGAGAAATAGCCACCAAATAAGGTTTATATTTCAGAGGAACTGGATGAACTTTTGAAAAAATTACTCCATGTACTTGTCTTATATAATTTCTCGTTTCCTCGTCCACGTCAAATTCTTTCAATAGAATACTTCTTTCCATAAAACTCCAGTTTTTAAATTCTAGAAGTTCTGTCTTTCGACAAACAGAAACCATTTGTACTAACAGCAAAAACATTTTTTTCTCACAAACAGAGTGATCCTTCAGGGAGATGCAGTGAATTTTCCAAAGATCCCCATTCACTACGCTTAAAACTGAGCCGTGAAATAAAAAGAAAATAAAGATTGGAAGGGGACAACGAAAGAGACCCAAGTTCTCCGCCATATTAGATGCCTTGGTATCCAAGCCTCGTTTTCTGAGAAAGTCACCGTGGATGGACTACAGAAAGAGAAGGGAGGAACAGCAAGAAGAAAAAGAAAACTCCTTCAGCCCGTCATCCCTTCTCCTTTTCTTTCCAAAGGAACAGTTTGAAGACTCAGGGTGTAAAAAGAGTAAAAAGGAAAGAAATGGGTGCATAATGACGCAAACTGTTTGTCAACGTGAAGTTTTAGTAGAAATAGAGCCGGTAGAAAAAACGGAAATGGGGGTTTGACAAGTTGCTAAGGTTGAAGACGTTGCAGATAGTTTGGTTTCATTTGGATTCACGAGGATGTTAATATTTAATCAGATTTTACAACGTTCTCCGTTATCAATTGTTTCGTGACCTTAGTTACTCTTTACTCTAAGCCTTACACAAAGCGGCAGCTGACAAATTTAAACATAGGCATGCGTAGCATGCAAAAGTTATTTTTTGGCTGAGCGGGTTGAGATGGGCACTTTTTTTCGTAATGTTTTCATTTGTGCAACAGAAAAAGAACATAACTTTCAAACGGAGGAAAATATCGCCTTACTTAACCTAAAGAGAAAGGGAAAAAACTAATTTATCTGAACTCACACAGGTATTTTGTGGTCTATTGTCTCTATTGTCTAAATACATCTAAGCAAAGATAAAATCCATCGGTGCTACACTTGCTGTTGTTCCCCTCGCAGCCGTTGTTTGGTCTCATTACACAACACCATGTATCCCCTGATGGAAGGAGAGCGCGTTGCAGGAGGGGATTACAGGAGGGGCCCGGGTTCCCACTCCTTTTGGGGAAAAAATACCGCAGAAGGAAGAAAAACCGGCAGGGCAAGCGACAAAAAACCGGGCTCCCCTTTAGCTAAAGGTCTGGATCCGCCACTGCATACCCTAATGCAGCAATCTGACCGGTGCGAGATACATACCCAAATGCGGCGATCTGATTGGTACGAGCAACATACCACTCTACATGCTAACACAAAGTTACTTTAAAAAAAAAAAAAAAAAAAAAAACGAATTCTAACGAAAAATAAGATGTTGATGTGGTTGGCATTCGCATTGTTTTGCTGTCATAAAACAAAAGACCATCGACACTGAGGTGCTGATATGGTAAACAGTTCCACAAAAGCAGGTAATCTAATGTTGACAAGTGAGTTGGAAACGTAAATTGGCCATCGTAAAGAATAAAAAAGCTTTTTTTTTTTTTTTTTTTTTTTAATTTTTATTTTTAAATTACAAACACAATGCTTACAATACAATATGAAACACCACTTACACTAATTACAATGCTTATTTACATTACTCTACTTACAGTCACCAATAATTACACTACTTACAGTCACTAATAATTACACTACTTACAGTATCCAGCTCTATTAACAACACAATCTTCTAATTATGCCATTACATACAAAAAGTACTATTTTCTTTTAACATTGCACAGTGACACATACCGGCGATGGCGACGCCCAGTTAATTCTCTAACAAAAATAAACTACAATAAACTAATAAACAAGGAAGAATATGAGATCTAAGTTTATGCATTGGTCTTCCATTCTTTTCCTTAAAAAAAGGGCAAACACAAAATTATATGAGAAATTCCCATCTAAGTTGAAAATCGCGAAGCTTTCTGTTTCTTATAGCAATTATTTTTTCAACTTGTTTTTTAACTTCAACCTTGTGCAAAAACAATCTAAATATTGGAGAGGTGTTATTTTTTCTACATTCCCAAATAGTCAATTTCCCTAAAATTATCAAATAATTTAACAGATCATTCCTCTGAAGTAAGCCAACCATAATATCTTTTAAAGACAAAATTAAATATTCGCCACTAAGATCAAACCACCAGACTGTAAATACGTTCCAAAAAGCTTGCACAAAGGAGCAGTTAAAGAAGAGGTGGTACAGATCTTCCGTATAGGTTCCACAAAAAGAACACTTGTCCGAATCACTTAACCCTATTTTGAACAATTTATCGTTTGTAAACAAAATGAAATTCAATACTCTGTATTGAAACGTCCAAACATACGTTTCGCTCGCAACAAGATAAGGAATAGAGAAAACTTCCTGCGCATTTGAAAGCTCAAAATCCGCTGTCAACTTTTTAAAGCCATTCGGGATTCTCGCTTTGCTTGTTATCATCGTAGGATAAAACTGTTTACACTTTGCAGTATATGCATTAAAAGATTTAGACTTATAATCAAAATTCATAGGATCGAGATTACCCGCTGTGGGGATGGGGCAGGAGCTTTTTGATTTCATATTAATAATAGAAGATCTCAAGGCTGTCCAAGTCAGGAAATTAGTGTTAAGTCCTTTTTGCTTAAAGAATTCATAAGAACGCACATTGTCAACATCGAACTGTAAATCATTCAAATAAGTTATGCCCTTGTCAAAGTATGTTTTATAAAAAACAGGTTTATTATTAATTCGTATATCCTTATTATTCCAAATTACATTTTGAGAATAATTCACATCAGAAAAGGAGCATCTAAAATCCGCCCACCATCTTAGAAGCTGTAAGTAAAACTTACTAAGACTTAACTCAAGATCATTTACATCATAGTTACATCTAAAAAGAAAACATCCTCCGTATTTTTTAAAGTTGTATTTGAGATAAGAAATCCAGGGCCCTTCCTTCTCATCTATGAGACGCGGAATCCAGGACAATCTTAATGCTTTAATATGTAGCTCAAGGTCTGTGAGATTCAGTCCACCATTCTCTAAAGTATTTATCACAGAAAGCCTTGTGACTTTATCAGGGCCTTTCCACAAAAATTTGTAGATCATTTTCTCCATCTGTTTAATAATTTCGGGTGGGGTTTCTATTATTGAGGAAACATATAATAATTTTGGGATTAGGAAAGATTTAATTATTGTTACTTTGCCAAATAGGGAGAGACCTCTGAGTTTCCATAAATTAATCATTTTTTGAACTTCATTTAATCTATCCTGGAAATTTTGTTTTATAACTTGTTCTTGATCACAGGAGAAGTGAATACCTAGGGTCTTAACACCTGTACACCACTCAAGGTCCAGAGGTGTTTCTAAAGAATTTTTGTTTTTTCCAACCCACATAGCTTTGGTTTTAGAAAGGTTCATTTTTAAGCCAGAACATTTTTCGAAGTCATTAAGGATTTGTATTACTTTTTCGACTGATGAAATATTTGCTAGAGTAGCTGTCATGTCGTCGGCGTACAACAGAGACCTAGTTTCATCTTCCCCGATTTTTATGCCTTCAATATTCTCATTTGTTCTTATAGATATCGCCATAATTTCAATGGCAATTAAAAATAAATAAGGCGACAGAGGGTCTCCCTGCCTAACACCCCTTTCTAGTTGAAAAGGAGAAGAGAAAAAAACCATTATTAAGAACACAACCTGAGAGGTTATTGTAAAACGTTTGAATCCACTTCATGAAGGAGGGTCCGAAATTAAAACACTCTAATGCTTTATAAAGAAATTCATGTTCTATGGAGTCAAAAGCTTTTTCAAAATCAATAAACAGTAAAACACCTGGTAACTGTAGTGATTCAGTATGAGCGATAATGTCTAAGATTGAACGAGCTGTTTCCCCAATAAACCTACCCTTCATAAAACCGGATTGATTTGCATGGATTACAGAGGGAAGAACATTTTTTATTCTATTTGCGATGACCTTAGTTGCGATTTTTGAGTCGACATTAATCAACGAGATTGGTCTCCAATTTTCCAAAAACATCCTGTCCCTTCCTTTTTTGTCGATCAAGGTGATGATCGCCTGCTTTTGAGAATTTGACATTTGCCCTAGCTCAAAACAATGATTAAAAACTTCAGTCATTAATTCACCAACAGAATTCCAGAAAATTTATAAAATTCAAAAGGAATTCCATCATTTCCAGGCGTCTTCCCCGTGTCAAAGGTATCAAGTGCTTTAACACATTCCTCTATGGTTATTTGACCCTCGCAGCTTAATCTTTCCTCTTGCGATAGTCGTGGAATATTCGAATTTCCAAGAAAGTGATGTAATGAGTCAGATTGGTCTACCTTCAATTTGCTACTATATAAGTTCTTGTAATACTCCGTAGCGGAATCCAATATTTTTTGATAGTTTTTAGTAATGACTCCACTTAAACAGAGCTTTCTTATGTGTTTCCTGGTGTAATTTCTCTTTTCTAAACTCAAAAAATATTTAGTACTCTTTTCTCCGTATTCATGCCACCTCGCCCTGGCACGCACAATTAATCCATTAGCCTTTTCCTCATAAAAATTTTCCAAGTCCGCTTTGCATTCATCAAGAATTTTTTCGACCTCCTCACAGGGGGCCTGCTGAAACTGTGCTTGAGCAATTTGCAATTTTCTTTGCAGCATTTCTTCTCTCTCCCTTTTGGTCTTAGCTACTTCTTTTGAGTAATTTATGCAAAAGAGTCTGACTTTATATTTAATCCAATCCCAAGCAACTCTCACATCTGAAAATTCCTCCCCCTCTTTTTTCCATTGGTCTAGCTTTTCTTTCATCTTTTGAACAAAATTTTCATCAGTCAATAAGGAAGTATTCATTTTCCAAAACCCCGGGCCTCGCTGACATTCTTCGATTTCCTGTAGATGTAAGAAAATTGCTGAGTGATCGGACCTTATTGCTGCAATGATGTTGACATCTTTAATCAAGTCCTGAAGTGAATTTGAGATGAGCCAATAATCTAATCTACAAAAAATAAATGGAGATTTTCGGGACCATGTAAAGCTTTTTGCTTGGGGATTTTTTACACGCCATACATCATGCAAATTAAATGTTGTTTGTAATTCTTCAATGCGTTCAACAACTTTCTTCCTTAATACCAGTATCCCACCTTTTTTGTCCAGTAGCGGATTAATGGGACAATTGAAGTCACCACCTATTATTATTTTATCTTCATAAGCGAGACCTTCTTTCCTTAGAACGTCAATTAAATGATCATAGAATTGCACAGCTTGATTATCATTGTTTGGACCGTAAACATTCACTAAAAAATATTTTTCATCATTGATTTGAACTTCAATACTAATATATCTCCCATTGGGATCAATGACTTTTTTAATTATCTTGCAATCAAACCCCTTTCGAAAGAGTATTGCAACACCCCTTGAACCACTACTCCCATGAGCGAGCTCCAGAGGGGCACCCCATTCAGCTTTCCATTGTTTCTCATTGTTTCCAGTTGAATGCGTTTCTTGAAGAAAAATAATATTTGCATTTTGTTTTCTGCACCATGCAAAAATTGCGCGTCGTTTCTTAAAATTGCTCAAGCCTCTAACATTTAATGAAAGCATTCTAAAATCACTCATTTCTGCTATGATTTTTCTTATTTGGTACGGAAAAAACCTGGAAGACCATTTGCCTTATAACACACCTTTGAATAATGATTTGCATCGCTCTACACAAAGAAACGAAAACACTGACACAAAAATATAAACACATAGTAAATAATTTAGCTTGGAAAATAATATCAAATTTCAAATTTTCATCTTTCCTCCTGAAGGAGTGTAGCATCCTTTCTCTCCCCTTCAGCCGCACTCGCTCCAAACCGATAAATATTAACTTAATAACATGATTGACAGTAATTATGGCTTCCTATAAATGTATTTTATCATTTGTCAAAAAAAAAAAGATTAACAAAGAGCGGCCTTCGAATTCGTGAAATTAAATGAAGAGCTAGATAATTCATCTTAAAATATTGTAGACAGTTCTAGAGCAAAGATAGTATATTTGATAGTAAAGCAATACGCGATCAAGTCCAGTAGTCGGTTTAGCTGGTGTTGGCATTTTCAGCTTGCAGGTAGAAGGACTTAAGTTTTGACTCACCATTCAATTTAAAAATGATCCTGGCCGGTACGCTCCAAGGAATATAGGCGAATTGGACATCTTCTCGACTACGGATTTCATTCAGGTGCCTCTCTTTAAGCTTTTTGCGCTGCTCCCTCACAGATTTTGATACGTCGTCTGAAATGTAGAGATTTGCTTCATGGAAAGGATTCTCTCTTAACTTAGAGGCCGCATTACGCAAGATGTATTCCTTGGCGGTATATTTTAATAAATATACGTGAACTGGCCTAGGTAGAGTTGCACCACTTGTAGGACTTTGCCTTTGTTTGATATTTGTGCGGTGGGCCCGCATTACTTCTATCTCCTCTAGGCCCATGTGTTCCGTCAAGATCGAAGTTACAAGCGCTAAGCAGGACGAGTCTTTTTCAGCACCTTCTGGAATGTTCCAAATAACAATATTATTTCTCTTAGAACGATTCTCCATTTCTTCTAATTTCTTCTCAAGTAGTTCCACTTGTACTAAATCAGCTTTCTTCTGCAAGGTTTGTTTCACTGCTTCCATTTCTTGGTTCATCCCTTCTAAACCTGCGGATAATTCGCTCGTTGTAGTTTCAAGCGTTGTCAGCTTCGTTAAGATAGTATCATGGCGACTTTGGCTCGAAGCTTCCAACTTATCGATTTTTTCTGCAAGACTTTTCACCAGGCGACTCAGCTCCGCAACGTTTTCCGCCGACATGGTAGACTGAACTTTAAGCTTCTTTCCTGAGCGCAGAATACTCATACTAAAAACTTTGAAGCCATTTTAGATAATTTTCGAGCAGAGCGCGGAACGGCACGTCTTACTACCTCGAAGCCATGCCCAAATCTCCCTGGGATCATATTCTTGTAAATTAATTAAACAAGCTGTTAATGAAAGGACTCGAGCACAATCTAATAAACTTGAATTTATTATTTTACTGGTGCTTCTGTGGGCTGAATTGATTCTTTTTTAAGTTTGGCGATTGGGCAGGTCAGCTAGGAGATGGTTGTCCTGTAATTTTGGGGGAATACACGAATAGGTAATGGAAAACATACAAGTTACTAATTACATGTCTTGTACCATTCTTTTTTACTGTGATGCAAGTATTTTACGAGATACCTTTACTTTATTGAAATTTGTTACATGTACAGAATAGTATCAGCAACCGGAGAAGAAAACAGGATGATGTCCCAATTGATATTCAACCCGAATAAATATTAACCAAAGCACCCCAATAAATATTAACCAAAGCACAGCTGTGAAGGAAACTCCTATTAGTGTTTCTAGAACTGTAATAACAGTATTGGAAATCCAGGAGTTAAGCTTATATTTGGATGTGAAAAGACTTGATACTTTTTTAAATATTTAAACAGGATAGGGGAGAGGTGGGAACTTCAGATAAAAGGCTCAGGGAGGACTCCCTATTCAAGGTACTGTTTAAGCAATTTTTAGCCTTCTCCACATCTTTAAGGTTTAGTTTTGATTTTAAACTAAATGATTTACATTTATTTGTAAAATCTTTCAGTCAGTTGCCATCTTCTATTATCCTCTGCTGCATTACATAGAGGGGGCAATATTTGCAACTCTGAATATGTGTCAAACCTCTTGTTTTTTCCTATAAGCTATTTACTTCAATAAAATATACTGAACATGCTTTTTATAGTGGAATTCTAAATAAATTGTACTGATCAGACCTGGTGATGGACATGCAGTGTTGAGGTCATCAGTGCATGAGTTCCTGGCCAGTGAAGCCATGTTTCATTTAGGTGTACCAACTGTAGTGTTTCTGACAGCTGCCAATCATAATGTTCGGAATGCACACGCGGTCCTTATGAAGAGAAGCTATTCTGTAGTCGGGTTTCGTCTCACAGGTTGATTAAATATCGTTGTGTTTCTACCGAACGTCTCAGTGGTTATTTAACCGTAAACACCACATCTGGCGACGAGGATTATTCATAGAACACACGCACAACAAAACCAAAAGGATTTAACGGGATTTCCGAAGTGATTTTCACAGAAAAATCCAAAGCGACCTCCGAAGCATTTTCCCGCGTAAACATCATGGCCATTTCTCTACCAAACTTCCCACCGTTTGAAGTTCACCTCGATGGAAATGCAGGCCCAAGATGGAAGAAATGGTTAGGAAGATTCGAGAGACTAACTATTGGAATGGGAATCTCCGATAATACGCAGAAGAGAGCCCTTTTGCTGCATTACGGCGGTCCAGAAGTCGACGAGATCTTCGACACGCTTCAAGACGTCGGTGGAGACAAAGATTACAAAAAGGCCGTCGAGAAACTAACTGCTCACTTCTCTCCGCAAGTCAACGTAACGTACGAAGTGTACAATTTCCGGCAAGCCAAGCAAAAAGACGGAGAAAACATTGACTGCTTTCACACACGCTTGAGAAGCCTAGCGAAGACCTGCGATTTCACAAATCCAGACAAAGAAATCAAAGAACAGATTATCTTGAACTGTAAATCGAATTCCCTACGGCGCAAAGCTCTGCGAGAAGACCTCGACTTAGCCGGCCTCATGAAAGCTGGTAGAGCCTTAGAATTAAGCGAAATACAAGCAAAGGAGTTAGAAAATCACGAACAAACCGTAAACGCGGTAAAGTTTAAGAAGAGAGGAATCTCGACACATCTCAAAGGGAAACAGCGCCATCAACAACCTCGCCAGGAGTCACGCACTCGCTACGAGTCACGCAATCGCAGCAACTCCCGAAAAGAGAATATTAAATGTAGGAACTGTGGCGGACCATACCCTCACAAAGACTCCTGCCCCGCGAGGAACAAGAAGTGCACCTCCTGTGGCAAACTAAACCATTTTGCTCGTGTTTGTAGAACAAATCCACCTGAGTCAGCAAAACACGTCACACATGAAGACACGGCTGAAAATGACGAATACGTATACACTATAGGCGGTGACAAGCAACCAACTTGCCACGTCAGGATCGATGGAAAGCAAATCGAAATGATGGTCGACTCCGGTGCATCGGTCGATCTCATAGACGAACGCACCTTCAGGGAGTTATACCAACGGAAGGTACCAGAAGCCTCCAAGCGCAGAATTTTCTCCTACGGATCATCCACACCCCTACCTGTTCTGGGAACCATCGAAGCCGAAATATTCGCCAACGCCAGCAGCACATGGACAACCTTGCACGTCATCAAAGGTGCTTCAGGAAACCTCCTGGGTTTTAACACTGCTACGAAACTTGGTGTGCTCAAGATCATCAATCAAGTCAAACCTGACGAGACCAGTCCCCAGTCCCCCATTAACGGAGATTTGGAAAGCCTGTTCGGTGGAATCGGCAAAGTGCGAGGGAAAGTCATCAAGCTTCACATAGACACTAACGTTGCACCCAAACAACAACCACACCGTCGGATACCCTTCCATGTCAGAAAGGATGTCGAAATGGAGTTAAAGCGATTAGAAGAGCTAGACATCATCGAGACTGTAACGGGCCCAACACCCTGGGTGAGCCCTATTGTCATAGTCCCCAAGAGCTCTGGTGAAGTGAGAATATGTGTGGACATGCGAGAGGCCAACAAGGCTGTTAAACGAGAAAAACACCTGATGCCGACCATAGACGATCTGGTTGCTGACCTCAACGGAGCGACAGTCTTCAGCAAGTTAGACCTTTCGTCTGGATACCACCAACTGGAGCTGGCCCCAGAGAGCCGCTACATTACCACATTCAGCACACACGTCGGACTCCGAAGATACAAGCGCCTCATGTTTGGAATTAACGCAGCATCCGAGATCTTTCAGAACGCAATCGAAGAAATACTCACAGGCCTCCCTGGATGCAAGAATATGTCCGACGACATTATCGTTTATGGAAAAACTCAGAAGAAACATGATGAGAACCTCCGTGGTGTACTGGAACGGCTGAAACAACATGGCGTACGCCTGAACAAGGAGAAATGTTCCTTTTCAAGGAGTGAGATTAAGTTCTACGGACAGATTTTCAGCAAGAATGGAGTCAAGGCAGACCCAGCCAAGATCAAAGCGATCACTGACATGAACAAGCCAGAAAGCATCGGCGAGGTGAAGTCTCTGCTGGGAATGGCTCAATATGTGTCTCGTTACATTCCAAACTACGCTACGATAACTGCTCCTCTACGACTGTTAACCAAGAAGGACCAGTCATGGCAGTGGGCCGACGAACAGCAACGAGCATTCGACAAGCTGAAAGACAGCCTGATCAAGAATCACGTGATGTCGTACTTCAATCCAAGACTCAAGAGTGAAGTGATAGTCGACGCGAGCCCTGTCGGACTTGGAGGATTGTTGGTGCAGGATGGTAAAGTTATCAGTTACGCTAGCCGAGCACTCAGTGACGTCGAGAGCAGATACTCTCAAACGGAGAGGGAGATGCTAGGAGTAGTCTGGGCAGTCGAACATTTTCATCTTTATTTGTATGGATCAGAGTTCACCATTGCCACAGACGACAAACCACTCCTAGGTATCTTTAACAGTCACAAGCCAACGTCAGCGCGCATCGACAGATGGAAGCTGAGGCTCATGCCTTACAACTGCCAACTCACCTATCGACCTGGCAAGGACGCGGAGAATCCAGCCGATTTTATGAGCCGCCATCCAAGTAACATAGAAAGCAAGGAGCGCAGCATTGCAGAAGACTACGTGAACTATGTATGCAACCAGGCAGTGCCAAAAGCAATGACGCTGCAAGAAATCAAGTTAGAGTCGGAGAAGGACGTTTCGCTCCAAGCACTTATCAAGGCCATCGAGACTGACAATTGGACACATCCCGAAGTACAGGAGTACAGAAATGTGAAGGACGAACTGTCGGCCTACCAAGGAATTGTACTGAGAGGAAACAGGATTGTAGTCCCAAAAGTACTGAGAGGCAGAGCTGTAGACCTAGCACACGTTGGACACCAAGGAATGGTAAAAACAAAACGCCTCATCAGAGAGAAAGTGTGGTTTCCTGGTGTAGACAAGATGGTTAAGGAAAAAGTCGACAGCTGTTTACCATGCCAAGCAACAACTACTAGTAAGGCAGAACGACTCGAACCTCTAAAGATGACACCGCTACCAAACGCCCCCTGGAAAGAACTTGCGATGGACTTTCTTGGACCACTCCCTTCAGGAGAGTACCTCATGGTCGTCATAGACGAGTACAGCCGTTTCCCAGAAGTTGAAATCGTCACATCCACTTCTGCTAGATCCACCATCCCGAAGCTTGACTCAATCTTCGCTCGACAAGGAATTCCTGATGTCTTAAAGAGTGACAACGGACCCCCCTTCAATGGCGCGGAGTTCAAGAACTTTGCTGAGCATCTGGGTTTTCACCACCGCAAAAATCACGCCTCTCTGGCCAAGAGCTAATGGCGAAGCGGAACGTTTCATGAAGACACTAGAGAAGTGCGCGAGAGCCGCTACCGTTGAGCACAAGAGTTGGAAACAAGAACTCTACAAGTTTCTACGACAGTATCGGGCGACACCTCATTCGACCACTGAAATTTCGCCGTGCGAAGCACTTAATCACAGGAAGCTCAAGACTACGCTACCAGAAGTGACACCACCAGTTCTTGAGAAACAGAAGAACATGACAGATAGGGATGCAGAACAGAAGTTGAAGATGAAAGCATATGCAGACCATAAGTTAGGAGTGAGAGAGAGCAAGATCAAGCTAGGAGACACAGTCCTTATTAAGCAACCAAAGCGCAACAAGCTAAGCTCCCCGTTCAGTCCAGTACCTCTCGTGGTTGAAGAAAAGAAAGGATCTATGGTTACAGCAAGCAATGGGAATAAAACTATCACGCGGAACTCATCCATGTTCAAAGTTGTCCCGAACCACATAAGGCATGCTGAAAAGATAACACAAGGGCAGGCAGACGAAGATTTAACAGCAGAGCCTTGGTCACCAGAAGTTTCAGAACAAGACAAGTCATCAAGTTCTCCAAGCCCAATTACACCCTTGCGGCGATCTCAGAGGCAAACAAGGCTCCCTGCAAAACTGAAAGACTTTGTCCTACTTGTGCAATAGAACCAGACACTCGAAGCTTGCAGTTGAACTTTGTGACAAGCTAAACACGTTCCAGTTTATCGTTCTTAATCATTAGAGTTCAGTTGCTTAAGTCGATCTTTTCTAGACATACATGTATTCAAGTTTACAATCAAGAAGGGGAGAGATGTAGTGTTTCTGACAGCTGCCAATCATAATGTTCGGAATGCACACGTGGTCCTTATGAAGAGAAGCTATTCTGTAGTCGGGTTTCGTCTCACAGGTTGATTAAATATCGTTGTGTTTCTACCGAACGTCTCAGTGGTTATTTAACCGTAAACACCACACCAACCAACAGAGCAGCTGGTCTTATTGTGAATAATGACCTTGTTTGAAGGGATCAGTTCTATTATGGGCATCCAAGGCAAGAAAAAGGTGCATATTTAAGTGGAAAGTAGATTTTCAGATTGCTTAAAATTGAAGAACACTAATGAGAAGCAGAAGTTTCTTTCCAGTTCAGTTATCTAACATACTTAACATGTTCTTTTATTTCAGTTGCGATTGTTTTATGCTTAGCGAAATCTTGGTTTAGAATTGGGTCTCTAGAAATTTTGAAACACAAGAGCGAAGAAGCTCTTCTTAGGTGTGAAGCATTTTGTTCATTTTGTGTATGTCCTGAAGCATATCTCATTAATGTATGTTTTAAGTTTGTGATAGTTTGCTAAGTTCAAAATGGTGCCCTGGTTTGTCTGTCTTCTTTTTGTGGCTCAGGCACCTCTGATAATGTTGTGTACATGGTATTTTGAAACAGATAATTGATTGTGCTTGAATACTCTACCATTATATTCATGTCAACTACTACCACTAAGCCCTCTGCCTATTAGTTGTGCCCACATGCATTGTATCAATTTTATTTTTCACTGTTTAATTAAACTAATAAGGTAATTTTTTTGTCTCACAGAAAAGTTGTGGATTTTGTCATTGAAAATTATTTCCGGGATTTAGTCAACAAGACCAAGAAGTACTTGGTAATATATTTTGCTTTTGTTTGAAGCAGCTTTTGGGATGATTTGAAAATTCATTTTAACAGTACAGTGTGATCAGATTTTGTGAAATTTTAATGTAATGAGAACTTCCAGTATTTCCCCACTTCTTCCACTTTTTTGTTCTTACTTAAATTAAAAGGCATCTGTTTTAATTTATAACGGTGCAAATAAAAGGAAAAGGTGAACTATTTATAGTAAAAGCCTTTGGTAATATATTACATTTGTACAATTTATATTATGAATTAACATTTATTTTCAGTCTCCAAGGCGAGAGGTTCCTGATCACATCCAGAAACCTAACTATGCAGAGAATGGTTTGTAATCAAATTGATTTTGTATCAAAGATTTAAAATACTGAACTTCTACTAAATGAGGTGCAGTCACTGGATTTATAGTTTGTTTGATTTTGAATGAATGCAAAAATAGTATTTATTTGACTCAATGCTCAAAGCTGTACTTCTTAGAAGAGAAGTTTGAACAATGGGGAATCAGAAAGATCTCTTTGCTAAGTTACAACTTTCCAATTGTTTCCCTCGTGATTATCATACAGTATGAATAAACAAATACTCTTACTAGCCAATTCAAGCTCTTCCATGTGATATTTGAAGAGTTAACTAACATACAAACAAGAGATACCTGTAATCAATGGTCACCCATAGAGAATGGCAGGGTGACTACTTAACACAGGTATTACATAGTGGGGGTATTCTAAAAAAAGAAAAACAATGCCACTTCATGTCATAATTAACCACTTCATGTGCAGAATCTCATTCAAAAATAGTACTTACCGATACTTTGATTTAAGGTAGAGAAACATGGATTAAAAATTACTTGAAAGATTATTCTTAGTATTATTTGATTGGTTCTGCTTTCAGTTTCTGTTCAGTGCAGGGGGGGACAATTGAAAACCAGTGGTTGAGACTTGGAGTAAAGGGTGACTGTGACTGCTTAATAGAGGTGACAGCTTGCTAAAACTAAAAATTACAGTGATGAACAAGAAAAAAATTCAAGACTTTAACAACTGACTGCGTAATACAGGGTGACTGCTTACTACGGTGCTGCTAGTACAGGTTGGACTGTAGTTTGGTTGCCCCTAAAGTGACATCAGAGAACTGCTTTTCGAGTTAACCAATTAAGCAAAGATGCATGACTAGCTATGTACTTGATCTTTCCACCAGGTGTTCCTCTGTCAGAGATAAAATGTAAGCAAAGCATGCAGATAAGAGTTCTGAATGACGAGGAAATTGAGAAGATGCAGGTGGTATGCAGGGTAAGATTTATTCTTTACCTGTTGGTGTAGGTTTTGTACATGTAGTATGAGGTTGTTATATACAGGACATTTCGCACAAGTCTTTTAGCACAAGTTTTGGACCGTTCGCACAATTCTTAGCGGTCATTTCGCACAATAATTATAAGTGAGAAACATCAATATAAAAGGTATACTAATTAATACTGATAAAAAATTTCACCTTCACATGTCACTTTCAATAAGATCCAACGGCGAGAACGTAGACATTTATTCAGGTAATAACTTCAACTAGATCGAAACGCTTGTGAACACGATCACTATTCTTACTTGAAGAAAGGAACAAATCTTTCTCTATGAAAATGTAAAGAACTCCCTATTCGAACGATTACTTCTTTTACTTTTTCTATGTTAAACGAAAAACCTTTTAGTTTTGACAGTACATCATCCACTACAAACAAACGAACGTGACGACCCAACCCTATGAGGACGCCATGTTGATTTCGAAAGTATTTGTCACCAATCCTCCCTCCTCTGAATTCAGAGTAAAAACCTGCACACATTTACCATTGAACCGATGATTTCACAAGGTACTCGTTACATCATTGTTGGGTTATTGAAACACTTTTGGGTAATTATTGGTATATATAAGACATGAGTCTTGATATCTAAAGTATTGGTTTACAGTTACACCTCTTAGTTTTCTACATTGGATGTTTGTGTTGGTTTGTCTTTTTTTTTTTCCATTGAAAATTTGTTTATTTGTCTTTTCCTTTGCAGTTTCCTTGGTTTGTTTGTGTGTTTTAGCAATAAACTTATACAACTAGGGAGAAAAGTTTTCAAACAAACACTGTAGCGTGAATTATTTATATTAACTCCACTCAAAGGTGTGATCAATGAAGCCCACCTGGTGTGATACAGTGGCTTCCAATTAAATCAATTCTATGGTTTGATTGCTTAATTCTGACAAAATTCCAGGAACTTGGCAAGATGAGATCTGGCCTGACAACTGGACTGCCGTGACACAGGTGTGTTAAGAAACAGTTTTTGTGCAATGTATTCTAACCCTAGGTAATTGAGTGTGAATGAGATGGTTTTGCCTTCTGAAGAACCTCAGGCCTTGGACAATGACAGAAACATGTGCCTTGATAATGGCTCTCTTTTATATATGAGCCCAGTGAGTGTAACTATTTGAATCCTCTTGACAGACTTAAAAAAGTAGCTTGTCACTGCACATTTATGTCATCTTAACACAGGTGACGACTTCAACATGTTTTCCTTGCAGGATGGCAAGAGGTCAGCTCAGTTTGAGCAGACCCTACTAGTGACTGAAACTGGATGTGACATTCTGACAATCAGACCTGATGACAAAGGAAGACCTCACTTCCTGTCTCAGATGTAAATCCCCAAATAAAACATACTGAACAAGCAGCAAAAGCACAGCAAGAGTGAATAAACATACTGGAAAATACTCTACATTGTAAGCTGAATTGCACATGTATTTCGATTGATTCTTAGTCATGACCTTTTAAGGAACTAACGCATTGATGATGTCACCTTTGACAACTTTTGCTACTTCAGTTTAAGGTTTTGATGTGTGGTAATCAACATCAAATTTGATCAGTTGGATCATTTTTTGTGGAAAAAAGGTTCTTTCAAACCAACACTAACTTGCATCAACATATTAGTTTGTTAAGGTACAGGCAATCCTCAACGGTGTGAAAATGAACTTTTAAGAGACTGCTCTGTCTTATGCTTTTTTTTATATATAAGAAATCCTATTGATAACCAGAATATTTCCTTGTAGGTCCTGTAGGCACAATATGTCTCAGGGTGGCATCGAGTTTTATAGGAGTGGGGTGTGTCCATGAACTGTGCATGTCATTTTGCTTAAAATTTTAATGAAAGAATGAACTGCGACTTAATGTACTTCTTGTTGCAAGCAATTTCATAATTTATTTCCCATCTGTTCAATTGTGAATCAATGTAACGTTGTTGATGTTTCAGGATGTAGAGTAGTTTTTTTGACGTTGTAAAAATGTTGCTACTAACCTCAGTGTTCAAAGAGAAAATGTCTACATTGAAAAAGGGTAGAATGTCAGTTTAAAAAATTGGAAACTTCTTGCAACATACAGACCTTCAACTCCTTAGCTTGAATATCTGCTGACCTAAATCAAAAGATAACTGTATGGCTCCTATGTATCACTGCGAGTTGATAGTGTGGACCCAAAGACGTGTAACAGACTAATTAAAACGTAGGAGCTCAACATTTGTGTTATTTCAAGTTATTTTACTTAAAATCCTGTGATGATACTCCAAGAGTTCAAACATATTATAAAAAGCTGACTGTCTTCCTCAATCATCCAGAAAATTATATTTCGAACAATCTGCGGGAGAAAAATGAACATATTTTCGCGTCAAATAGAGACTATCGTTTATAAACACATGATCAATACTAATCCTTGTACCTTTCAACTGAGTCATAAACGGTGGAAATTTATTAAGAGCTTTATCAGGTCACTTAATATGAAGCAAGTTGTGCAAGTTTGTTCCTCTTACAGTTTCGATGTCATCTATTAGCTTTTTTACTTAGCATAGGAACAGTGCTCAGCACCACAGAGCTTAGGGTTATTAGTCCAGACTTCCAAACAAAGTGATCTTTATATTTCCTTCTTTTTGGGCTATTCGCTTTACAGAATTTAGGTTCATTCCATGTTAGTCAGTCTGCTGAAGTCCTACTGGTGCAGTTAGACCTTCACGCAGAATTTGTTGGCCTGTAAACAAGATAAATTCTTTGTATTATTTATTGTTGTTTTTTTAGCCACAAACTTGCTGGTAGGATGTTTAATGAGAGTAATACAGTGTTATTGTATTTCTGGCTTGAATCAGCGTCAATGCCAGATGTGATGACTACTTACTGTCGGTATAATTACGTTAACTAATTACTATTCATCTACTTTTTCACAATTGTCTCTCTAAACTGGTCACTACGTTGAATTATTGCCCAGGGTACTGATGTTCAACTCGGTTTAATGCATAAAGGGGGTAAGTTTCTAAAGAAACTGTGGTGCTGCGTCGGTGGGAGAGTATAGCAGGTAATTTAGTGTTAATAACTGAGTAGTTGTATCGCTCTGATGAAGGGCTAACTCTGGAAACGTCAGCTTTTTTACCCTTTACGGTGGCCAATTTACGTTTTCAACTCAGTTGTTAACACTAAACTACCCATTCAGTTTAATGCACGTTGGTACATGGAAGAAGTTAACTTACTCAAATTCTTTATCATCAACCTTTAAAGTCCTTTTAAGGTTAGCTTTCATGCTTTGTAAAAGGTTTTGAATTGTAAGGCCTTGATAAAACAATCGAACCAACCTTCTGTTCCCTGTTTGAACTTTGTTTGCCAGTACGTGTTTAGCTGTTCTTTTCCAGTAGATCTCAGCAGCAAGCGTCACCAAGGCAACTGCTAGTCCAGCACTCAACACAATATAAACTCCCAGCATGCTCTTTAGACTGATTCGCTTACGAGACAAAGCTGTAAATACGGATTTTAACAATCTTCATGTAAGAGAAATACAAAAGATCACGAAAACAAACAAACAAACAAACAAAAACCAACGTCAAGCAAGACCTTCATTCAACATCCTCCGAAAATAAGTGTAGACTAGTTTTTTATTTGTCATCATACGAAAGTAAATAGGAGGATGTAAATCCCTGTAATGGTCTTAAGCAGTGATGAGATGTGTGCATATCTAGTTCAGTGCCCGTGTTTAAGCATTGAAGTGGTTAAAAACCTTATTGACTCACTTGTATCTTGTTCCTGAGAGCAAGCATTGGTATCATCCCACCATTTGCGTTTCAGTGAGTCCAGAAACTGATTCTCATGGAGGTGCAGAATAGTCAGCGTAAATATATTAGTGTGAGGGTCATGCGCTCTAAAAGTCAGGGCAAAACCTCTGGCCGAGGTCAGACCTAGAACTGAAAATCACAAATAGGCACAATTTTAGAGAACTGTCAGAGACTGATTTAGACGCTTATTGACGGATCTGAAAAATAGTCATGTCGTATACCTGGCCACTTAACCCTTTCTCTCGCTGTGAAAGTCCAGTGATGATTCTAACCAATTCAATCCCACAAGAGAGCCTTACAGCTTTTGGTATTTTGACCACGCCCTTTCAAGTTATTTCACTTACCTACCCTGAGGCCGCATGGCCGTTGCATGGCGAGGTAATCAAGGACTGGTCCGTCATAAACAAATGCAAAATTATCCTTCTCTCGAACCCACTGGACTCCTTCTTGTGCGTTTTTAACCAATGTTTTTTCCGCTTGGATTCTATTCCAAATCTTCCTATGCGGCTCGTACTGAGCTTTCTTAAATGCTGAATGAACGCTGGTGGAAGAGACAACGGCCACTTTGTAGGAGGTTTTTAAAATATCGTTCAGACTGTTGATCGGCTGAGCTGCATTTTTCACAGTGAGGAACGCTGCAAGGTTGGCTGTGTAAGTTGAGACCCAGATAAGAGTACAGAACCAGTAGCAACCGGTCAGAATTCGACCTGATGTGAAATAGGGACAAACTCGCATTTAATAAAACAATGGGGTTCATGTTCGCGGGCTTAAATATGATTTGGTTTCGAATCATAGTCATTTTAGCCGGAGCCTCTAGGCTGTATTACTCTATAACTGTATGACTATTTTATCACTTTGGAAGACGTTGATAAAATAACTAATGGAAAAAAATAACAAATCTCTTCACAAATCTCCATTTTAGCCCGCAAAATGCGCCACAGAGCATGACAAAGAAATGAAAATACCAGTAAATGCTGTTATCAAATATACATGAAACTGACTTTTCATTGATACACAAAAATGAAATTCCTTTTCTCTATCCTTGGCTTAGCCGAATTCTTATTATCTCTATTAGCCCGAAATAATATATATAGTGATCTGTGAGCAAGATACGACCAATGAGTAATACCTTTGGTACTGAACGCGCTAACGGGTTAAAAGAACTTGAACTATGAGTGATTTTGAGAAGCCATCACTATATTATTTTATTGTCTAGTTTTGAGAAAGTAACAGTCTGAACAATCGAGCAAGCGTACAAGAGAGCGAGCTAAAATACATTTTAGCCTACCATAGTCTTCATTCTAGACCACAAAAAACGCAAGAATGTACGATAAAGTGATGAGAATACCGCGTTATATTGGCTTCTCCTTCGCACGCAAAACCAATGGAAGAACGCGTTATATCTGTAGTTCACCTTATGAGTAGTAATCATTGCCGTGTGGATATCTGTGCTAACATTACCTGATAAATTCCTCGGTGTGTTATCTCCTCCTTGCTGCAGCATGCAGGCCAAAGAAAACCACATACTGTTGAAGAAATTAAACTCCTCTGATGTTCCTCTACCATTTTCATCTTTGTATCCATAAGGACTGAAGTAATTCACTGCGAAGACAGCAATAGAGATGAGTGCCACTACTCCCAGAGTAGCGATCCAGACGCCATTTTCAAATGGATCCATGAACTGCAATAAATCGGTTGTCTCTGTTGATGTCTTCTTCACCAGTAGATCGTCTGTGTAATACATGAACGGAACAGTGAAATCCACCACCTTTTCTCTGGTTTCAGTGATGGCAATCGATCCAGCCGCCATGTTCGCATTCTTAAAGAAGGCAAAAGTGAACGTTTTTGTCGTCAGTTTAACTTTTGAGATCTAAGTCAGGGATTTTAGCGGTACACTGTCATACTGTTACCCCTGATTTGTTTTGGTATTCAGTTTTTTTCGCACTTGATGCCTCGCTCGTCACTCACACTTTGCGCTGCCTTCCACCTACCTTAAAAAAGGGTCTGATCTGGTGGCTGTTTATCTTTTACGGGCATCAATGTCAGCTAGAGTTTATTTCTTTATAGGCGTTTCCTTTTGAACCTTTTACTAATTAGGGTGGTTGTCATCTGAGTTACGATGATTTTATGTACTGTAAAAAGTTAATATTACATCTGGTGCTTTTGGAGAAGAGAGTCAACTTTTCAGCTAATTACCCCGTCTAAAATCTGTCTTATCATGCCGTTCCAAGTTCCATTTTCCGTCACTGTTCCATAAAATCCATCTGGCGAAGGATACATTTCATATGTAAACCCGAGTGATCGAGACAGCTCCTTGAGAAGATCAATAGAGTATCCTTGAAGTGAAATCGTCCCATCTCCATTCTTCTTTGGCATTATAAATGGTGGATCCTATTTTGTTTTTCACGAAGGAAAAAAGAGTGTTAAACTAACGCCATTAGAGAGAGATAGAATTTACCAAGAGACTGAATTCATTATATTTGATTTCAGTTTGCCATGACATAACCGGCACTAAATTGTTTGAAAATTGCCGCAAGGCTTAAAAAATAGAGGCCTATTACAGTTGGTTACTTAGATACAAACTTTCTTGAATATAATCACCAAGCTACTTCCAGTGGTAAATGATAATACCTTTCAACGCACTTGCAATCTTCTTAATACAAATACCTCAACATATACAATCCTAAAATGTCTGCCGTTTACTTCTCCATTACTTGACGATCCTGGTAAAGTGTTTGGTAGTGGATCTTCAAAAAGAACTGCTCGTTCCGTTGAATTCCAACAACCAATCTACAGTGAAAAAGAAAAAAAACATACGAAGAGCTGCCCTGGAAAGTGTTAGTTATGGTAACTTGTGTGAAACTTTGAAATAAGGAGGGGACTCGAGATGGAAGTTGACAGGCCGAAGGTTTATCATTTTGACGTATTTCCTTTCGGTATTTAAACTAAGTCGCTGCATCTGTGGGTAACCTAATAAAATAAAACCCATACTTTTCAATCGGATCAACTTCATCTTACCTTTTCGAAAGAACCATTTCGAAGATTTAAGATTTCCAGAGAGACGTCTGTTCGCCTTCCGCTGTTATCAAACTGCACAGACCCAGTCATACCGTTGAATTTAACCTTAGAAAAGAGAAACAAACTTCACATACAAAGATCAGGTAACTCCTCTTTAGAAATCACATAAACTCCACTAGTAATCCGTGATATCGAAAGACCTGTATGGAGTCGGTGCAAATGGCAGAGTAATCTGAGAATGCTGATACAACCCTTTTGCGATCTCTCCTAGAATTTCCATCACGTGATGTACTAGGGGAACAACGCACATCAAGATACCCCCCCTCCCCCCCCCCCCCCCCACACACACACACACACACACACACACGCACACGCACGTGGTAAACAGTTGGAACAAAAATTTGAAATTAAACGCGCTAAACAATGGCTTCCTCGGAAGATCCACCGATAAAAAATACACTTCTCGAAACTTGAACTCGGAAATTTCAAACTGAAGACAATTTCGACAATTTTGGAAATTGATAGACTAAAAGAGACAAGCAATTGTGCTTCATGAACAGAAATTAATAATTCAGACCAGACTTATCACCTTTCTCATGCAGTTAAACATCTCTGTATCAGGTAACAGTCTATCTTTTCCATTCAGTGACAGACATGGCTTCTCATTTAAAGCTTCGGTAATAACGTTTATTGCATCGTGTGCCACAGCAACATAATCCTGAGGAAAGATTAGGAATTTAGTTATAGAAACCCCATGATGACAGAACAGAAGTGAAAAGAGTGATTAACTGTTTTATCGTTGTAAGACTTGTAAGCTGGCTAGCTAAAAAACTCGCGCTGGCCTATTGTCATATTGCATAGGTATATGAGATACTCACTTTAGCTCGCCTATTATTTCTTTAGTTGACATTGATTTAATTATCTTGTTATTTTTAATGGACATCAAAAGATGCTTGACTGTGATCT
The DNA here is from genome assembly GCF_964200805.1 of Pocillopora damicornis. Taxonomy (NCBI): domain Eukaryota; kingdom Metazoa; phylum Cnidaria; class Anthozoa; order Scleractinia; family Pocilloporidae; genus Pocillopora; species Pocillopora damicornis. The sequence goes on from NC_142670.1 coordinate 40,954,928, forward strand.
TGCAACAAATATTATCAACAAGAAAAGAGCGATCGGTAGACAGCTTCTTGAATGTTTTACTGTTAACCAAACTTAACTAGTTACTCAATATGTTAGTCAAAGTCCCTTGACAGGGAAAAGGTTAAGTTTTACTGTTGTCTAGATCTGTAAAGCTAAAAATGAAGTATAAATAAAACTTGAAGACCATGGTTGGTCACCCAAATAACTGCATGTGAACTAGACCACCATTTAATTTGTAAGAAAATCTGATAATCATTACTGCGAAGAGAAGATTTATTTATCTAACAATGTCATGACTCCTAAGTTTGCAACAATTTTACCTTGTTGATGTATTTGAGTTTTTCTTGTTCTGCTGATCCAAAGAGTTTATTAACAAAGCTGCTTTCGTATGGAAGCTTAAATGCCAAGACTACATTGTCAGGAAGACTTCTCTGGTGTTGAGATACCTGTGCAAACGAACGAGTCAAATTCATGATCAGAGTCTTCAATAACATTTCACTTATAATTAATGAAGAGCTTCATGCTTTCAAGTGCTACATACTCAAGTTATTTGGTACCTGTTCTTGGAGGATCCACTGATACGGAAAATGCCTTTGACGAGGAACCTAACATAAATGAAATAAAAAACCGTAACTGCGTATGACTCCTTTGAACTTTTGCTGATTGAAAGATTTTTTTCCCCAAAAGTACTTAATATACTTCTGCAAGAGGTAATCTTTTGTTTTCTGGTAATGATAGAGAGTAGAAATTCTGATAACATATCGTCAGCTCATATTTTTTGGATGAGACTGCTGAAGGCCCAGAGAGTTCGCAAGAATACTCTAAAAAAGAAGATCAAACCGTGACAGTAGATCCTGCATAATAACCAAACTCTCGTACTGTGAGATCGTCCTCAAGAGTGAAAATGAGAAATGTTTCCTCGTTGAAAAAAAAAGACAACAAAAGAAAGACAATTGTTACAACTACCGGTAATGTTGTGTCAGTGATCGTCGCATCCGCTGGCACTTAATCAGTCAAATTAATAAGTTTTGATTTTTGAATACTTCCCTCACCAGTTGCAATAACATATCTGTGTTTTCCTTCCCTGTGTAGAGAATAATACTTTCGGGTTGGTAGCTTTGTATCTGTTCTGTTATTTGCCATATTTTTCTTTCTCTGTCTTCAGCGTATTTTGTCTCGGGCACCTGAATTAAATCCATGATGAGTGTTGACTTCTTATAGTTGAAGTAGAAATATCCAGCCTCAAAGAAGCGACTCTCTGTGTCAACAGACATAACAAAACGCATCAAGGCTAAGTTTCATAACATGAGCTTAACTGTTCACTAAAAAAATTCCTGGAAAGTAGGAATAAACAGCCTGAAGATTCCTGGCAAGAAAACTCTAGGATAGGAGGGTTGCATCACAATAAGAAGTAATGGGTAAGATAACATGAGCGATGCACTTCATGGGATGAATTGTGGGGTTTCGGGTCCAACACTACAGGTATATAGATTTTTCACTTTGGTTAATAGGTTCTCTGTCATAACCTTATGCTAGTTTATTTCAAATTACCATCAAAGATCAGTAGAACTTTCCGCCATTTCAGTAAGCTCAACGCATCAAATGTTGCATGCGCGAAATATCTGTATCCTGCTGACATATCCACTACATTCTCACACTGGTCAAACTGTCCGTTGCTTCCATGGAGGCGAATGACAGAAACACCCATTACCAAAGAGATTGCGCATGCGGAGACTTTTGAATGGCTTCCCTCAACGAGTATCGTGACGTTTTGTTGGCGAAGCACCGAAACAGCTGCAAAGAATGATAATTAACCAGTTAAACTAAATTGTATCCATGCCAGCTATCTGTCATCCACTTAAATTAATTTTGTTAACGGTAATTAAATATTTGAGTTGTCTTGTACCCATGCCAGTTCTTTATCCTTTTATTTAATTCTTGCTAATGATGACGAAACCATCAGGCTTAGCTATTATCCTTCTTTGTACCTGTTATGAAAAACTGTCCTATACTAGTTTGGGTAGAACTAACATAGAGTTTTGAATTTATAATAAGGTTTAATAAGGTTGTAGGACCATTCTGTTGTTTTAGTGGAATCATGATTGATGCCTCATGTTAGAGTGCATGGTATTTACATGGAGGTTATTATCCAGAACTCGTAGAAAGAATGATATACCCTTTGTCTAGATTTCTTACCTTGGTCAAATAGACCTACAGAAGTTGATGTATTTAAAACCTTTAATGTTATTGAGATGTTGTTTTTTGTGTTACTTTGGGACACAACAAACTTCAATGCCTCAGATTCTTCTGCATTTCCATTATTTATAAATCCTATTTGGCCACAAGGAGAAAAGAAAAATACGGTGAAAACCTATTTTACAAAATTCAAGTTATAAAACCGGCAAAGAACATGCAGGATTTGCACGGCTACAGAACTTCAGGAAACCAGCTTTCTCTGCCTTTGTTTCCACTAAGGGTTGAGCGATTTACTTTTAAATTTACTGCAATGTCTTAAGGGTTTTTTTTCTGATTAAGTGGTCTTTCACTCGGCTGACCATTTTCCAAACTTTCTCTTATTCCCTGTATTAGTTTAATTTAGGGTTGAAAAAAGAATTTACTTTGACACGCTTGATAAACAAAATGGTGAAGAGTGAATTAATTTAATTTCCCCCGAAACGGTATAGATCACTTGGAGAATATCATGTTTGAAATGATTCCTCCATTTGATGTGGTTACGGTGTAGAAAGATGGTGTTAGTGGTTGCGATGACATTGAGCAAACTAGGACAGTTCCTTAATCAACGCAATTAACATCTACTACACTTTTACACAACTTACTTTATATGGCTTTTTTTCAGGGTTTGGTTTTGTTTACATCTTGAATGTTCTTATAGACTGAGTAGCTGTATAACTTACCACATGTGAAATTTCTTTTATCTGCGGATGCTAACAAAACAAGGCTAGAAACAAAAATTGTTAAAACCATTTTGCGGTTTCGTGCGTCCATGTTAGCCTAACAGGCTTTCAACAGCACGAAGTTTTCGATATTAACATATTAGCTGTCATATGGCCGACTTTGCTGTATCTGGACCTATAAATGATTAATGACTTACGTCATAAATATTTTTGATGAAATTAGTTAGTCTATTATATGGAGAACCCTACCTACAGGTGTCTCGATAGGTATAGTGTTCACTGAAGTGCATTTTCATATGACGAGAAATATGGAAACGCTTTATCTTAATTGATATTCTAGGTAAATATGTTGTACTAGTAAATTCGATGGATGTAAAATTGCGTGCTTCTGATACTGTGTGCTAAGCAAATCATAACTATTTTATTCTACTTAAGAATCCGTCTCTTGAAAAAAAATATTCAGCCAAAGAAGTTGTGATAGATATCAGGGTGAACCAATGTCCTGCTTTGAATAAAAGCAGTGGGTGGGTAAATTTTGTATTACTTTACCTTCATCGATTCTTTTTTTTTAATAATTCCTGTCTGTATATTATTTTTAAAAAAATCCTGTTAACTCGATTGAAGCGCTAATAACACTCGGTGAAGGACTCCGTTTACAAATAGGAATGTATCCTTTCGTGGAACAAAAGGTTTAAGTTTCTAAAGAAACTGTGGTGCTGCGTCGGTGGGAGAGTGTAACAGGTAACTTAGCGTCAACAAGTGAGTTGAAAACGTAAATTGGCCACCGTAAAGAGCAGAAAAGCTGACGTTTCGAGCGTTAGCCCTTCGCTCTGACGAAGGGCTAACGCTCAAAACGTCAGCTTTTTTATTCTTGGAGATTGGGCATGGCTTCGAGGTAGTAAGACGTGCCGTTCCGCGCTCTGCTCGAAAAGTATCTAAAATGGCTTCAAAGTTTTTAGGAAGCCATAATAACTGTCAATCATGTTCTTAAGTTAATATTTATCGGTTTGGAGCGAGTGCGGCTGAAGGGGAGAGAAAGGATGCTACACTCCTTCAGGAGGAAAGATGAAAATTTGAAATTTGATATTATTTTCCAAGCTAAATTATTTACTATGTGTTTATATTTTTGTGTCAGTGTTTTCGTTTCTTTGTGTAGAGCGATGCAAATCATTATTCAAAGGTGTGTTATAAGGCAAATGGTCTTCCAGGTTTTTTCCGTACCAAATAAGAAAAATCATAGCAGAAATGAGTGATTTTAGAATGCTTTCATTAAATGTTAGAGGCTTGAGCAATTTTAAGAAACGACGCGCAATTTTTGCATGGTGCAGAAAACAAAATGCAAATATTATTTTTCTTCAAGAAACGCATTCAACTGGAAACAATGAGAAACAATGGAAAGCTGAATGGGGTGCCCCTCTGGAGCTCGCTCATGGGAGTAGTGGTTCAAGGGGTGTTGCAATACTCTTTCGAAAGGGGTTTGATTGCAAGATAATTAAAAAAGTCATTGATCCCAATGGGAGATATATTAGTATTGAAGTTCAAATCAATGATGAAAAATATTTTTTAGTGAATGTTTACGGTCCAAACAATGATAATCAAGCTGTGCAATTCTATGATCATTTAATTGACGTTCTAAGGAAAGAAGGTCTCGCTTATGAAGATAAAATAATAATAGGTGGTGACTTCAATTGTCCCATTAATCCGCTACTGGACAAAAAAGGTGGGATACTGGTATTAAGGAAGAAAGTTGTTGAACGCATTGAAGAATTACAAACAACATTTAATTTGCATGATGTATGGCGTGTAAAAAATCCCCAAGCAAAAAGCTTTACATGGTCCCGAAAATCTCCATTTATTTTTTGTAGATTAGATTATTGGCTCATCTCAAATTCACTTCAGGACTTGATTAAAGATGTCAACATCATTGCAGCAATAAGGTCCGATCACTCAGCAATTTTCTTACATCTACAGGAAATCGAAGAATGTCAGCGAGGCCCGGGGTTTTGGAAAATGAATACTTCCTTATTGACTGATGAAAATTTTGTTCAAAAGATGAAAGAAAAGCTAGACCAATGGAAAAAAGAGGGGGAGGAATTTTCAGATGTGAGAGTTGCTTGGGATTGGATTAAATATAAAGTCAGACTCTTTTGCATAAATTACTCAAAAGAAGTAGCTAAGACCAAAAGGGAGAGAGAAGAAATGCTGCAAAGAAAATTGCAAATTGCTCAAGCACAGTTTCAGCAGGCCCCCTGTGAGGAGGTCGAAAAAATTCTTGATGAATGCAAAGCGGACTTGGAAAATTTTTATGAGGAAAAGGCTAATGGATTAATTGTGCGTGCCAGGGCGAGGTGGCATGAATACGGAGAAAAGAGTACTAAATATTTTTTGAGTTTAGAAAAGAGAAATTACACCAGGAAACACATAAGAAAGCTCTGTTTAAGTGGAGTCATTACTAAAAACTATCAAAAAATATTGGATTCCGCTACGGAGTATTACAAGAACTTATATAGTAGCAAATTGAAGGTAGACCAATCTGACTCATTACATCACTTTCTTGGAAATTCGAATATTCCACGACTATCGCAAGAGGAAAGATTAAGCTGCGAGGGTCAAATAACCATAGAGGAATGTGTTAAAGCACTTGATACCTTTGACACGGGGAAGACGCCTGGAAATGATGGAATTCCTTTTGAATTTTATAAATTTTCTGGAATTCTGTTGGTGAATTAATGACTGAAGTTTTTAATCATTGTTTTGAGCTAGGGCAAATGTCAAATTCTCAAAAGCAGGCGATCATCACCTTGATCGACAAAAAAGGAAGGGACAGGATGTTTTTGGAAAATTGGAGACCAATCTCGTTGATTAATGTCGACTCAAAAATCGCAACTAAGGTCATCGCAAATAGAATAAAAAATGTTCTTCCCTCTGTAATCCATGCAAATCAATCCGGTTTTATGAAGGGTAGGTTTATTGGGGAAACAGCTCGTTCAATCTTAGACATTATCGCTCATACTGAATCACTACAGTTACCAGGTGTTTTACTGTTTATTGATTTTGAAAAAGCTTTTGACTCCATAGAACATGAATTTCTTTATAAAGCATTAGAGTGTTTTAATTTCGGACCCTCCTTCATGAAGTGGATTCAAACGTTTTACAATAACCTCTCAGGTTGTGTTCTTAATAATGGTTTTTTTCTCTTCTCCTTTTCAACTAGAAAGGGGTGTTAGGCAGGGAGACCCTCTGTCGCCTTATTTATTTTTAATTGCCATTGAAATTATGGCGATATCTATAAGAACAAATGAGAATATTGAAGGCATAAAAATCGGGGAAGATGAAACTAGGTCTCTGTTGTACGCCGACGACATGACAGCTACTCTAGCAAATATTTCATCAGTCGAAAAAGTAATACAAATCCTTAATGACTTCGAAAAATGTTCTGGCTTAAAAATGAACCTTTCTAAAACCAAAGCTATGTGGGTTGGAAAAAACAAAAATTCTTTAGAAACACCTCTGGACCTTGAGTGGTGTACAGGTGTTAAGACCCTAGGTATTCACTTCTCCTGTGATCAAGAACAAGTTATAAAACAAAATTTCCAGGATAGATTAAATGAAGTTCAAAAAATGATTAATTTATGGAAACTCAGAGGTCTCTCCCTATTTGGCAAAGTAACAATAATTAAATCTTTCCTAATCCCAAAATTATTATATGTTTCCTCAATAATAGAAACCCCACCCGAAATTATTAAACAGATGGAGAAAATGATCTACAAATTTTTGTGGAAAGGCCCTGATAAAGTCACAAGGCTTTCTGTGATAAATACTTTAGAGAATGGTGGACTGAATCTCACAGACCTTGAGCTACATATTAAAGCATTAAGATTGTCCTGGATTCCGCGTCTCATAGATGAGAAGGAAGGGCCCTGGATTTCTTATCTCAAATACAACTTTAAAAAATACGGAGGATGTTTTCTTTTTAGATGTAACTATGATGTAAATGATCTTGAGTTAAGTCTTAGTAAGTTTTACTTACAGCTTCTAAGATGGTGGGCGGATTTTAGATGCTCCTTTTCTGATGTGAATTATTCTCAAAATGTAATTTGGAATAATAAGGATATACGAATTAATAATAAACCTGTTTTTTATAAAACATACTTTGACAAGGGCATAACTTATTTGAATGATTTACAGTTCGATGTTGACAATGTGCGTTCTTATGAATTCTTTAAGCAAAAAGGACTTAACACTAATTTCCTGACTTGGACAGCCTTGAGATCTTCTATTATTAATATGAAATCAAAAAGCTCCTGCCCCATCCCCACAGCGGGTAATCTCGATCCTATGAATTTTGATTATAAGTCTAAATCTTTTAATGCATATACTGCAAAGTGTAAACAGTTTTATCCTACGATGATAACAAGCAAAGCGAGAATCCCGAATGGCTTTAAAAAGTTGACAGCGGATTTTGAGCTTTCAAATGCGCAGGAAGTTTTCTCTATTCCTTATCTTGTTGCGAGCGAAACGTATGTTTGGACGTTTCAATACAGAGTATTGAATTTCATTTTGTTTACAAACGATAAATTGTTCAAAATAGGGTTAAGTGATTCGGACAAGTGTTCTTTTTGTGGAACCTATACGGAAGATCTGTACCACCTCTTCTTTAACTGCTCCTTTGTGCAAGCTTTTTGGAACGTATTTACAGTCTGGTGGTTTGATCTTAGTGGCGAATATTTAATTTTGTCTTTAAAAGATATTATGGTTGGCTTACTTCAGAGGAATGATCTGTTAAATTATTTGATAATTTTAGGGAAATTGACTATTTGGGAATGTAGAAAAAATAACACCTCTCCAATATTTAGATTGTTTTTGCACAAGGTTGAAGTTAAAAAACAAGTTGAAAAAATAATTGCTATAAGAAACAGAAAGCTTCGCGATTTTCAACTTAGATGGGAATTTCTCATATAATTTTGTGTTTGCCCTTTTTTTAAGGAAAAGAATGGAAGACCAATGCATAAACTTAGATCTCATATTCTTCCTTGTTTATTAGTTTATTGTAGTTTATTTTTGTTAGAGAATTAACTGGGCGTCGCCATCGCCGGTATGTGTCACTGTGCAATGTTAAAAGAAAATAGTACTTTTTTGTATGTAATGGCATAATTAGTAGATTGTGTTGTTAATAGAGCTGGATACTGTAAGTAGTGTAATTATTAGTGACTGTAAGTAGAGTAATGTAAATAAGCATTGTAATTAGTGTAAGTGGTGTTTCATATTGTATTGTAAGCATTGTGTTTGTAATTTAAAAATAAAAATTAAAAATAAAAAAAAATTAAAAAAAAAAAGAAGAATATGATCCCAAATAAAAACAGTGAGAACGATGGAACTTTACCTGATGTCCACCGTATCTATGTGATAGCATAATTAAGTTTGGTATCATTTCATTTCCCGCAGCAAAGTCTATGAATGCTGGTGATTCTAAGACAGTATCATTCAAATCAAGAATGTCCGTCAATACTTCTTGAGAAATAGCCACCAAATAAGGTTTATATTTCAGAGGAACTGGATGAACTTTTGAAAAAATTACTCCATGTACTTGTCTTATATAGTTTCTCGTTTCCTCGTCCACGTCAAATTCTTTCAATAGAATACTTCTTTCCATAAACTCCAGTTTTCAAATTCTAGTAGTTCTGTCTTTCGACAAACAGAAACCATTTGTACCAACAGCAAAAACATATTTGTCTCACAAACAGAGTGATCCTTCAGGGAGATGCAGTGAATTTTCCAAAGATCCTCATTCACTACGCTTAAAACCGAGCCGTGAAATAAAAAGAAAATAAAGATTGGAAGGGGACAACGAAAGAGACCCAAGTTCTCCGCCATATTAGATGCCTTGGTATCCAAGCCTCGTTTTCTGAGAAAGTAACCGCGGATGGACTTCAGAAAGAGAAAGGAGGAACAGCAAGAAGAAAAAGAAAACTCCTTCAGCCCGTCATCCCTTTTCCTTTTCTTTCCAAAGGAACAGTTTGAAGACTCAGGGTGTAAAAAGAGTAAAAAGGACAGAAATGGGTGCATAATGACGCAAACTGTTTGTCAACGTGAAGTTTTAGTAGAAATAGAGCCGATAGAAAAAACGGAAATGGGGGTTTGACAAGTTGCTAAGGTTGAAGACATTGCAGATAGTTTGGTTTCATTTGGATTCGCAAGGATGTTAACAGTTAATCAGATTTTACAACGTTCTCCGTTACCAACTGTTTCGTGACCTTGGTTACTCTTTTTTTCTAAGCCTTACACAAAGCAGCAGCTAACAAATTTAAACATAAGCATGCGTAGCATGCAAAAGTTATTTTTTGGCTGGGCGGGTTGAGATGGGGCACTTTTTGTTCGTAATGTTTTCATTTTTGAAACAGAAAAAGAGCATAACTTTCCAACGGACGAAAATATCGCACTACTTCAGCTAAAGAGAAAGAAAAAAAACTAATTTATCTGAACTCACACAGGTATTTTGTGGTCTATTGTTTCTATTGTCTAAATACTTCTAAGCAAAGATAAAATCCACCGGTGCCACACTTGCTGTTGTTCCCCTCGCAGCCGTTGTTTGGTCTCATCACACAACACCATGTATCCCTTGATGGAAAGAGAGCGCGTTGCAGGAAGGGATTACAAGAGGGGCCCGAGCCCCCCCTCATTTTGGAGAAAAAAAAACCGCAGAAGGAAGAAAAGCCGGCAGGGCAAGCGACAAAAAACCGGGCCCCCCTTTAGCTCAAGGTCTGGATCCGCCACTGCATACCCTAATGCCGCAATCTGACTGGTGCAAGATACATACCCAAATGCGGCGATCTGATTAGTACGAGCAACATACCACTCTACATGCTAACATAAAGTTACTTAAAAAAAAAAAGAAAAAAAAACGAATTATAACGAAAAATTAGATGTTGATGTGGTTGGTATTCGCATTGTTTTGTTGTCATAAAACTAAAGACCGTCGACACTGAGGTGCTGATATGGTAAACAGTTCCACAAAAGCAGGTAATCTAATGTTAACGAGGGAGTTGGAAACGTAAATTGGCCACCGTAAAGAGTAAAAAAGCTGACGTTTTGAGCGTTAGCCCTTCGTCAGAGCGAAGGGCAAACGCTCGAAGCGTCAGCTTTTACACTCTCCCACCGACGCAGCACCAGGAACCCTTTAGTTCCACAAAAGGATACATTCTTGTTTGTAAACGGAAAAATAGCGACTTGACTACTACAGTGTTTCTAAAAGTCCTAATCATAGAAATCACTGACGGATTGTAACGTTCGATTATGTTCAGCTGCTTCAGTCCACAGCTGACTCGACTGAATGACACAAGCTGTGCTCTGAACACATCCGCATTTCATCACATTTGTGACAGAGTTTGACGTTATGATCGTTAGTATCATAGGAGTCCTTCACCGAGTGTTATTAGCGCTTCAATCCATTTTAACAGTTTTTTTTTAATAATATATACAGACAGGAATTATTAAAAAAAAAGAATCGAAGAAGGTAAAGTAATACAAAATTTACCCACCCACTGCTTTTATTCAAAGCAGGACATTGGTTCACCTTGATATCTATCACAACTTCTTTTGCTGAATATTTTTTTTCAAGAGACGGATTCTTAAGTAGAATAAAATAGTTATGATTTGCTTAACACACAGTATCACAAGCACGCAATTTTACATCCATCGAGTTTACTAGTACAACATATTTACCTAGAATATCAATTAAGATAAAGCGTTTCCATATTATTCGTCATATGAAAATACATTTTTGTTAACAATATACCTAACGTGACACCTGTAGGTAGGGTTCTCCGTATATAATAGATAAACTAATTCATCAAAACTATTTATGTCGTAAGTCATTTATCATTTATAGGTCCAGATACAGCAAAGTCGGCCATATGACAGCTAATATGTTAATATCGAAAACTTCGTGCTGTTGAAAGCCTGTTAGGCTAACATGGACGCACGAAACCGCAAAATGGCTTTGACAATTTTTGTTTCTAGCCTGGTTTTGTTAGCATCCGCAGATAAAAGAAATTTCACATGTGGTAAGTTATACAGCTACTCAGTCTATAAGAACATTCAAGATGTAAACAAAACCAAACCCTGAAAAAAACCGTATAAAGTAAGTTGTGTAAAAAAGTAGTAGATGTAAATTGTGTTGATTAAGGAACTGTCCTAGTTCGCTCAATATCATCGCAACCATTAACACCATCTTTCTACGCCGTAACTACATCAAATGGAGGAATCATCTTAAACAAGATATTTTCTAAGTGATCTATATCGTTTCGGGGGAAATTGAATTAATTCACTCTTCACCATTTTGTTTATCAAGCGTGTCAAAGTAAATTCTTTTTTCAACCCTAAATTAAACTAATACAGAGAATAGGAGAGAGTTTGGAAAAAGTTCAGCCGAGCAAAAGACCACTTAATCAGAAAAGAAACAACTAAAATATTGCAGTAAATTTAAAAGTAAATCGCTCTACCCTTAATGAAAGTACAGGCAGAGGAAGCTAGTTTCCTGAAGTTCCGTAGCCGTGCAAATCCTGCATGTTCTTTGCCGGTTTTGTAACTTGAATTTTGTAAAATAGGTTTTCACCGTATTTTTCTTTTCTCCTTGTGACCAAATAGGATTTATAAATAATGGAAATGCAGAAGAATCTGAGGCATTGAAGTTTGTTGTGTCCCAAAGTAACACAAAAAACAACATCTCAATAACATTAAAGGTTTTAAATACATCAACTTCTGTAGGTCTATTTGACCAAGGTAAGAAATCTAGACAAAGGGTATATCATTCTTTCTACGAGTTCTGGATAATAACCTCCATGAAAATACCATGCACTCTAACATGAGGCATCAATCATGATTCCACTAAAACAACAGAATGGTCCTACAACCTTATTAAACCTTATTATAAATTCAAAACTCCATATTAGTTCTACCCAAACTAGTATAGGACAGTTTTTCATAACAGGTACAAAGAAGGATAATAGCTAAGCCTGATGGTTTCGTCATCATTAGCAAGAATTAAATAAAAGGATAAAGAACTGGCATGGGTACAAGACAACTCAAATATTTAATTACCGTTAACAAAATTAATTTAAATGGATGACAGATAGCTGGCATGGATACAATTTAGTTTAACTGGTTAATTATCATTCTTTGCAGCTGTTTCGGTGCTTCGCCAACAAAACGTCACCATACTCGTTGAGGGAAGCCATTTAAAAGTCTCCGCATGCGCAATCTCTTTGGTAATGGGTGTTTCTGTCATTCGCCTCCATGGAAGCAACGGACAGTTTGACCAGTGTGAGAATGTAGTGGATATGTCAGCGGGATACAGATATTTCGCGCATGCAACATTTGATGCATTGAGCATACTGAAATGGCGGAAAATTCTATTGATCTTTGATGGTAATTTGAAACAAACTAGCATAAGGTTATGACAGAGAACTTATCAACCAAAGTAAAAAATCTATATACCTGTAGTGTTGGACCCGAAACCCCACAATTCATCCCATGAAGTGCATCGCTCATGTTATCTTACCCATTACGTCTTATTGTTATGCAACCCTCCTATCCTGAAGTTTTCTTGCCAGGAATCTTCAGGCTGTTTATTCCTACTTTCCAAGAATTTTTTCAGTGAGCTGTTAAGCTTACGTTATAAAACTTAGCTTTGATGCGTTTCGTTTTGTCTGTTGACACAGAGAGTCGCTTCTTTGAGGCTGGATATTTCTACCTCAACTATAAGAAGTCAACGCTCACCATGGATTTAATTCAGGTGCCCGAGACAAAATACGCTGAAGACAGAGAAAGAAAAATATGGCAAATAACAGAACAGATACAAAGCTACCAACCGGAAAGTATTCTTCTCTACACAGGGAAGGAAAACACAGATATGTTTTTGCAACAGGTGAGGGAAGTATTCAAATATCAAAACTCATTAATTTGACTGATTAAGTGCCAGTGGATGCGACGATCACTAACACAACATTACCGGTAGTTATAACAATCGTTTTCTTTTATTTTTTTTTCTACGAGGAAACATTTCTCATTTTCACACTTGACGACGATCTCACATTAAGAGAGTTTGGTTATTATGCAGGATCTACTGTCACGGTTGGATCTTCTTTTTTTAGAGTATTCTTGCTAACTCTCTGGGCCTTCAGCAGTCTCATCCATAAAATTTGAGCAGACGATACGTTATCAGAATCTCTACTCTCCACCATTACCAGAAAACAAAAGATTACCTCTTGCAGAAGTACATTAAGTACTTTTGGGGAAAAAAATCTTGCAATCAGCCAAAGTTCAAAGGAGTCATACGCAGTTACGGTTTTTTATTTCATTTGTGTCAGGTTCCTCGTCAAAGGCATTTTCCGTATCAGTGGATCCTCCAAGAACAGGTACCAAATAACTTGAGTATGCAGCACTTGAAAGCATGAAGCTCTTCATTAATTATAAGTGAAATGTTATTGAAGACTCTGATCATGAATTTGACTCGTTCGTTTGCACAGGTATCCCAACACCAGAGAAGTCTTCCTGACAATGTAGTCTTGGCATTTAAGCTTCCATACGAAAGCAGCTTTGTTAATAAACTCTTTGGATCAGCAGAACAAGAAAAACTCAAATATATCAACAAGGTAAAATTGTTGCAAACTTAGGAGTCATGACATTGTTAGATAAATAAATCTTCTTTTCGCAGTAATGATTATCAGATGATTTTCTTACAAATTAAATGGTGGTCTAGTTCACATGCAGTTATTTGGGTGACCAACCATGGTCTTCGAGTTTTATTTATACGTCATTTTTAGCTTTATAGATCTAGACAACAGTAAAACTTAACCTTTTCCTTATCAAGGGACTTTGACTAAAATATTTAGTAACTAGTTAAGTTTGGTGAACAGTAAAACATTCAAGAAGCTGTCTACCGATCGCTCTTTTCTTGTTGATAATATTTGTTGCAAGATCACAGTCAAGCATCATATGATGTTCATTAAAAATAACAAGAAAATTAAATCAATGTCAACTAAAGAAATAATAGGCGAGCTAAAGTGAGTATCTCATATACCTATGCAATATGACAATAGGCCAGCGCCATACGAGTTTTTTAGCTAGCCGGCTTACAAGTCTTACAACGATAAAACAATTATTCACTCTTTTCACTTCCGTTCCGTCATCATCGGGTTTCTGTGACTAAATTCCTTCAAATTTTTCCTCAGGATTATGTTGCTGTGGCACACGATGCAATAAACGTTATTACCGAAGCTTTAAATGAGAAGCCTTGTTTGTCACTGAATGGAAATGATAGACTCTTACCTGATACAGAGATGTTTGACTGCATGAGAAAGGTGATAAGTCTGGTCTGAATTATTAATTTCTGTTCATGAAACACAATCGCTCGTCTCTTTTAATCTATCAATTTTCAAAATTGTCGAAATTGTCTTCAGTTTGAAATTTCCGAGTTCAAGTTTTGAGAAGTGTATTCTTTATCAGTGGATCTTCCGAGGAAGCCACTGTTTAGCGCGTTTAAGTGCAAATTTTTGTTCCAACTGTTTACCACGTGTGGGGGGTATCCTGATGTGCGTTGTTCCCCTAGTACATCACCTGATGGGAATTCTAGGAGAGATCGTAAAAGGGTTGTATCAGCATTCTCAGATTACTCTGCCATTTGCACCGACTCCATACAGGTCTTTCGATATCACGGATTACTAGTGGAGTTTATGTGATTTCTAAATAGGAGTTACCTGATCTTTGTATGTGAAGTTTGTTTGTCTTTTCTAAGGTTACATTCAACGGTATGACTGGGTCTGTGCAGTTTGATAACAGCGGAAGGCGAACAGACGTCTCCCTGGAAATCTTAAATCTTCGAAATGATTCTTTCGAAAAGGTAAGATGAAGTTGATCAGATTGAAAAGTATGGGTTTTATCTTATTAGGTTACCCACAGATGCAGTGACATATACCCCATTCACACCAGCAAAACATGTTTTGTTAAACTGGTTTTCATTGAATGAAAATTATAAACAGAGAACTGAAGGACTTGATTTTCCATTGGATTCAACTACTTGCTAACTTGCATTTCCAATGTGCTACATTCAAGTAAAAAATATTCGGTTAAATAGTTTCTATGAAGAAAAAAAAAATTAAACTGTGTTTAACAAAACAACTTTTAAACATGTTTAAGCTTTGGTGTGAATGGGGCATTAGTTTAAATACTTAAAAGAAATACATCAAAATGATAAACCTTCGGTCTGTCAACTTCCATCTCCAGTCCCCTCCTTATTTCAAAGTTTCACATAAGTTACTATAATTAACACTTTCCAGGCCAGCTCTTCGTATGTTTTTTTTTCTTTTTCACTGTAGATTGGTTGTTGGAATTCAACGGAACGAGCAGTTCTTTTTGAAGATCCATTACCAAACACTTTACCAGGATCGTCAAGTGATGGAGAAGTAAAAGGCAGACATTTTAGGATTGTATATGTTGAGGTATTTGTATTAAGAAGATTGCAAGTGCGTTGAAAGGTATTATCATTTACTACGGGAAGTAGCTTAGTGATTGTAGATCGCAACGCCTTACATTCTTTTTAGTTTGTTTATTGTTCTTGTGCAAGAGTGCTAATTGTAGTAAAATTTTGTGTGCGCTTTCTTTGTGTCATTGCGTAACGTTGCATAACGTAGCATGTAGTCAACCGTATTGTTCATCGTAGTTTGGTGCAGTTTTTGAAGTGTAGTTTCGTCGAGTGTAGTTTCGTATATTTGTTCTTTTCGCTTCGTGCAGTTTGTTCACCACTAGGCAGGATCTATAACATCGCAACAAATGTAAGTTTTGTATCATGTAGCTTTCTTCGTTGTTTTCGTTGTAGCTTTCCTTGTGTACTTAGTCTAGTTTATATTGTAATAGTTTTCGTTCGCTGTTTTATTTGCAGTTTTAACCGTACCGTGTCGTTTCGTTCCGCGTTAAAAATTGCGCTAGAATTAGTTAGTATTAGTCACCAGTGGCAGTTACAGTGATTATATTCAAGAAAGTTTGTATCTAAGTAACCAACTGTAATAGGCCCTTATTTTTAAGCCTTGAGGCAACTTTCAAAAATTCAGTGCTAGTTATGTCATAGAAAACTGAAATCAAATATAATTAATTCAGTCTCTCGGTATATTCTATCCCTCTCTGATGGCATTCGTTTAACACCCTTTTTTCCTTCGTGAAAAACAAAATAGGATCCACCATTTATAATGCCAAAGAAGAATGAAGATGGGACGATTTCACTTCAAGGATACTCTATTGATCTTCTCAAGGAGCTGTCTCGATCACTCGGGTTTACATATGAAATGTATCCTTCGCCAGATGGATTTTATGGAACAGTGACGGAAAATGGAACTTGGAACGGCATGATAAGACAGATTTTAGACGGGGTAATTAGCTGAAAAGTTGACTCTCTTCTCCAAAAAGCACCAGATGTTATACTAACCTTTTACAGTAGATAAAATCATCGTAACTCAGATGACAACCACCGTAATTAGTAAAAGGTTAAAAAGAAAACGCCTATGAAGAAATAAACTCTTACTGACATTGATGCCCGTAAAAGATAAACAGCCACCAGATCAGACCTTTTTTAAGGTAGGCGGAAGGCAGCGCAAAATGTGAGTGACGAGCGAGGCATCAAGTGCGAAAAAAACTGAATACCAAAACAAATTAGAGGTAACAGCATGACAGTGTACAGCTAAAATCCCTGACTTAGATCTTAAAAGTTAAACTGACGACAAAAACGTTCACTTTTGCCTTCTTTAAGAATGCGAACATGGCGGCTGGATCGATTGCCATCACTGAAACCAGAGAAAAGGTGGTGGATTTCACTGTTCCGTTCATGTATTATACTGACGATCTACTGGTGAAGAAGACATCAACAGAGACAACTGATTTACTGCAGTTCATGCATCCATTTGAAAATGGCGTCTGGATCGCTACTCTGGGAGTAGTGGCACTCATCTCTATTGCTGTCTTCGTATTGAATTACTTCAGTCCTTATGGATACAAAGATGAAAATGGTAGAGGAACATCAGAGGAGTTTAATTTCTTCAACAGTATGTGGTTTTCTTTGGCCTGCATGCTGCAGCAAGGAGGAGATAACACACCGAGGAATTTATCAGGTAATGTTAGTACAGATATCCACACTGCAATTATTACCACTCATAAGGTGAACTACAGATATAACACATGTGCTATCTGTGCTATGCTATTTTGTTCTTACATTGGTTTTGCGTGCGAAGGAGAAGCCAACGCAACGCGGTATTCTCATCACTCTATCGTGCATTTTCGCGCATTTTGTGATCTAGAATGAAGACTATGGTAGGCTAAAATGTATTTTGTCTGGAGTTCATTTAAAACCAATGACTAATCTGGAACTTTCAAATGCGCTCGCTCACGATGCAAAACTTGTTCTTTCATTCATAACGTAGAGAAAATATCGGGACCCAAGAGATCTATTAAGATCACTGATCACTTTACGTGTACCTCCGCCAATGTTATTTACTGCATAACTTGCACTTATTGAAATAAGTTATACATCGGCGAAACAGGAAGACGACTAGGTGGCCGATTCTGAGAACACCTTCGCGACGTGGAAAGAAATGACAAGGACGCATCCAAACCAGTCGCTGGACACTTTAATCTCCCTAATCATTCTAAATAGCATATGGCAGTCTGCGGCCTTTCCTTACATCTAAGAAGTTTGGAAAAGCCGCAAAACACTAGAACAAAAATTTATCTTCCAAATCGGCACCCTTAATCCCCACGGAATCAACGAGCGCTTTTTATTCAACTAATTTATTTCTGTTTTCTCGTCACCATATTCACACCAATGGCGTAGGTACACTTTCTGCATATAAACCCACAACCTACAATAGATTCCTCCAATCGCTCTGACGAAGGGCTAACGCTCGAAACGTCAGCTTTTTTACCCTTTACGATGGCTAATTTACGTTTTCAACTTAGTTGTTAACACTAAATTACCTAAATGCATTTTGTCTCGCTCTCTTGCACGCTCGCTTTATTGTTCAGACCGTTACTTTCTCAAAGCTAGACAATAAAATAATATAGAAATGGCTTCTCAAAATCGCTCATAGTTCAAGTTCTTTTAACCAGTTAGCGCGTTCAGTACCAAAGGTATTGCTCATTGGTCGTAACTTGTTCACAGATCACCATCTATTATTTCGGGCTGATAAAAATATTAAGAATTCGGCTAAGCCAAGAATATAGAAAAGGAATTTGATTGTTGTGTATCAATAAAAAGGCAGTTTCATATATATTTGATAACAGCGTTTACTGGTATTTTCATCTCTTTGTCACGCTCTGTGGCGCATTTTGCGGGCTAAAATGGAGATTTGTGAAGACTAATATGCAATTCCACCCGATCGCATGCTCGCGTGATTGTTCAGACCATGTTGTTGTTATTTTTTTCCATTAATTATTTTATCAAAGCCTTACATAGTGATAAAATAGTTATACAGTTATAGAGTAATGCAGCCTAGAGGCTCCGGCTAAAATGACTATGATTCGAACCCAAATCATATTTATGCCTGAGAACATGAACCCCATTGTTTTATTAACTG
The DNA here is from genome assembly GCF_964200805.1 of Pocillopora damicornis. Lineage (NCBI taxonomy): Eukaryota > Metazoa > Cnidaria > Anthozoa > Scleractinia > Pocilloporidae > Pocillopora > Pocillopora damicornis. The sequence goes on from NC_142670.1 coordinate 40,973,460, forward strand.
CGAGTTTGTCCCTATTTCACTTCAGGTCGAATTCTGGCCGGTTGCTACTGGTTCTGTATAGTTATCTGGGTCTCAACATACACAGCCAACCTTGCTGCCTTCCTTACTGTGAAAAATGCAGTTCAGCCAATCAACAGTCTGAACGATATTTTAAAAACCTCCTACAAAGTGGCAGTTGTCTCTTCCACCAGTATTCATTCAGCATTTAAGAAAACTCAGTACGAGCCGCATAGGAAGATTTGGAATAGAATCCAAGCGGAAAAAACATTAGTTAAAAACGCACAAGAAGGAGTCCAGTGGGTTCAAGAGAAGGATAATTTTGCATTTATTCATGACGGACCAGTCCTTGATTACCTCGCCATGCAGCGGCCATGCGGCCTCAGAGTAGGTAAGTGAAATAACTTGAAAGGGCGTGGTCAAAATACCAAAAGCTGTGAGGCTCTCTTGTAGGATTGAATTAGTTAGAATCATCATTGGATTTTCACAGCGAGAGAAAGGGTTGAGTGGCCACGTATGCGACATGACAATTTTTCAGATCCGTTAATCAGCGTCAAAATCAGTCTAACAGTTTTCTAAAATTGTGCCTATTTGTGATTTTCAGTTCCTGGTCTGACCTCGGCCAAAGGTTTCGCCTTGACTTTTAGAGCGTATGACCCTCACACTGATTTATTTACGTTGACTATTCTGCACCTCCATGAGAATCAGTTTCTGGACTCACTGAGACGAAAATGGTGGGATAATAAAAATGCTTGCTCTCAGGAACAAGACACAAGTGAGTCAATAAGGTTTCTAACCATTTCAGTGCTTAGACAAGGGCACTGAACGAGATGTGCATTACATAACATATATTGTTCTTTTCGCATCCCACCACTACGTAAGACCATTACAGGGATTTACATTCTCCTATTTACTTTCGTATGATGACAAATAAAAAACTGGTCTACACTTATTTTCCGAGCATGTGGAATATTTCGTAAGGTCTTACTTGATGTTTGTTTTGTTTGTTTGTTTGTTTTCGTGATCTTTTGTATTTCTCTTACATGAAGATTGTTAAAATTCGTATTTACAGCTTTGTCTCGTAAGCGAATCAGTCTGAAGAGCATGCTGGGAGTTTATATTGTGTTGAGTGCTGGACTAGCAGTTGCCTTGGTGACGCTTGCTGCTGAGATCTACTGGAAAAGAACAGCTAAACACGTACTAACCATCAAAGTTCAAACAGGGAACAGAAGGTTGGTTCGATTATTTTATCAAGGCCTTACACTTCAAAACCTTTTACAAAGCATGAAAGCTAACCTTAAAGGGACTATAAAGGTTGATGATAAAGAATTTGAGTAAGTTAACCTCTTCCATGTACCAACGTGCATTAAACCGAGTGGGTAGTTTAGTGTTAACAACTGAGTTGAAAAAAGTAAATTGGCCGCCGTAAAGGGTAAAAAAGCTGACGTTTCCAGAGTTAGCCCTTCATCAGAGCGATTTAACAACTCAGTTATTAACACTAAATTACCTGCTTTACTCTCCCACCGACGCAGCGCCACAGTTTCTTTAGAAACTTACCCCCTTTATGCATTAAACCGAGTTGAACATCAGTACCCTGGGCAATAATTCAACGTAGTGACCAGTTTAGAGAGACAATTGTGAAAAATTAGATGAATGGTAATTAGTTAACGTAATTATACCGACAGTAAGTAGTCATCACATCTGACATTGACGCTGATTCAAGCCAGAAATACAATAAACTGTATTACTCTCATTAAACATCCTACCAGCAAGTTTGGGGCTAAATAAACAACAATAAATAATACAAAGAATTTATCTTGTTTACAGGCCAGCGAATTCTGCGTTAAGGACAAACTGCACCAGTAGGAATTCAGCAGACTGACTAACATGGAATGAACCTAAATTCTGTAGAGCGAACAACCCAAAAAGAAGGAAATATAAAGATCACCTTGTTTGGAAGTCTGGACTAATAACCCTAGCTCTGTGGTGCTGAGCACTGTTCCTATGCTAAGTAAAAAAGCTAATAGATGACATCAAAACAATAAGAGGAACAAACTTGCACAACTTGCTTCATATTAAGTGATCTGATAAAGCACAAGAACTTCTAATTAACAAATTTCCACCATTTGTGACTCAGTTGAGGGTACAAGGATAAGTATTGATCATGTATTTATAAACGATAGCCTCTATTTGACGCGAAAACATGTCCATTTTTCTTCCACAGATTGTTCAAAAATATAATTTTCCGGACGATCGAGGAAGACAGTCAGCTTTTTATAATATGTTTGAACTCTTAGAGTATCATCACAGGATTTTAAGTAAAATAACTTGAAATAACACAAATGTTGAGCTCCTACGTTTTATTACTTTGTTACACGTCTTTGTGTCCACACTATCAACTTTCAGCGATACTTAGGAGCCATACAGTTATCTTTTGATTTAAGTCAGCAGATAATCAAGTTAGGAGTGGAAGATCTGCATGTTGCAAAAAGTTTCAAATTTTTTAACTGACATTCTACCCTTTTTCGAGGCAGACATTTTCTCTTTGACCACTGAGGTTGGAAGCAACATTTTTACAACGTCAAAAAAACATCCTGAAACATCAACAACAATGTTACATTGATTCACAATTGAACAGATGGGAAATAATAAATTGTGACATTGCTTGCAGCGAGAAGTACATTAAGTCGCAGTTCATTCTTTCATTAAAAGTTTAAGCAAAATGACATGCACAGTTCATGAACACACCCCATCCCTATAAAACTCGATGCCACCCTGAGACATATTGTGCCTACAGGACCTACAAGGAAATACTCCGGTTATCAAAAGGTTTTCTTATATACAAAAAAAAATAAGACAGAGCAGTCTCTTACAAGTTCATTTTCACACCGTTAACGATTGCCTGTACCTTAACAAACTAATATGTTGATGCAAGTTAGTGTTGGTTTGAAAGAACCTTTTTTCCACAAAAAATGATCCAACTGATCAAATTTGATGTTGATTACCACACATCAAAACCTTAAACTGAAGTAGCAAAAGTTGTCAAAGGTGACATCATCAATGCGTTAGTTCCTTACGAGGTCATGAGCTAGAATCAATCAAAATACATGTGCAATTCAGCTTACAATGTAGAGTATTTTCCAGTATGTTTATTCACTCTTGCTGTACTTTTGCTGCTTGTTCAGTATGTTTTATTTGGGGATTTACATCTGAGACAGGAAGTGAGGTCTTCCGTTGTCATCAGGTCTGATTGTCAGAATGTCACATCCAGTTTCAGTCACTAGTAGGGTCTGCTCAAACTGAGCTGACCTCTTGCCATCCTGCAAGGAAAACATGTTGAAGTCGTCACCTGTGTTAAGATGACATAAATGTGCAGTGACAAACTCCTTTTTTTAAGTCTGTCAAGAGGATTCAAATAGTTACACTCACTGGGCTCATATATAAAAGAGAGCCATTATCAAGGCACATGTTTCTGTCATTGTCCAAGGCCTGAGGTTCTTCAGAAGGCAAAACCATCTCATTCACACTCAATTACCTAGGGTTAGAATACATTGCACAAAAACTGTTTCACACCTGTGTAACGGCAGTCCAGTTGTCAGGCCAGATCTCATCTCGCCAAGTTCCTATAATTTTGTCAAAATTAACCAATCAAACCATAGAATTGAATTAATTGGAAGCCACTGTATCACACTAGGTGGGCTACATTAATCACACCTTTGAGTGGAGTTCATATAAATAATTCACGCTACAGTGTTTGTGTGAAAATTTTTCTCCCTAGTTGCATAAGTTTATTGCTAAAATACACAAACAAACCAAGGGAATTGCAAAGGAACAGACAAATAAACAAATTTTCAAAGAAAAAAAAAAGACAAACCAACACATACATCAACCATAGAAAACTAAGGGGTGTAACATTAATTCAATACTTTAGATATCAAGACTCGTGACTTATAACAATAATTACCCAAAAGTGTTTAAATAACCTAACAATGATATAACAAGTACCTTGTGAGATCATCGGTTCAATGGTAAATGTGTGTCCTGGCTTCATTACACCAAAAGCTTTGTTTTCTATAAAATAATGCCATCGTGAATAGAACGCTCTGCACATGATTTGGTTTTAGAGGAAAAATACTGTAATTTCCGGCCGTTTACCCGCGGGTATCTGTTGATTTTGCATTAAACGCGGGCCACTGCGGGTAATAGGGAGGTGCAGGTTATGTGACAATTTTAAAATCTACTGGTAGTTGAAATGTATTAAGAGTGCCACAGAGCTGTACGAAAACATGATGCCGACTCGAGTTTATTTCACGCATAATTAGTTGCGTGACCAACAAATTGTCACGCGTGACAATTGGCACGCGTGAAAACAAAATCTTGATGGTGACAAAAATAATCCAAAGATATCCGGCGCATCAATAACAAATTTCCATTTAACACTAGCTTAAACTAAAGAGAATTTTCCCGTTTTGAGGGACTTGTTAGGCTCGATAGAACCGGAGATATCTATTTTTTTCAGAAATCGCCGACAGTACTTTATAATTCAAGTTTGAACACTCACCCAGCTTTCTTTCAAATCAACATGGCGCTGTACGATCGCTCGCACAAAATGTGGCCACAAGTTCGCATTCTGTCAAGTATGAAACGCTGATATTTGGGCATGGGCCGTTAGTGTTTTTACTGTATAATTTTATCAATAAAGTACATGCTAATACTGACACAGAATTGTGCACGCGCCTGAATTTCTTTGACCTTTAAACTCGACAAAGAAGCTTTCAAGTTTTCAAAAGTTAGATCAGACAACTTTTAAAAGACTGAAATAGTATCACCTTAAAGTCACGTTTTCGCCACCAAAAACATAACGTGCGGGTTATCCACCGTGCGGGTAATTTTTTTCGCCGTGTGCAATAACCGGCCGGTGCGGGTAATCGGCCGTGCGGGTAAACGGCAAGAAATTAAGGTAAGTCATATGAAAATACCTGTGGGCAGAAGCGTAACCATGAAGATTAATGTGTTTGCGAGCTGCTTTGAATTTTAGGAAGCAAGAAAAGAACCACCGCAAAGACAAAGACAACTGCGTTGCATACTTACTTGCATAATGAGGGACACTTGGTGCAGTATGAAACAGCCTGTGATGTGGACGATTTGACACATTAGCACATTACTAATATATCATGGTTGGGTTCTCACAAAGTTGTTATCATAGCAATGCATCAGCACAATCTACATATACTTACTCGTGAATCCCATGGCCACAAAAACTCTTCACAACAGCATAGCCATGAGCTTGGGCATGCTTCTGAATGATGTTACCAATCTCTCTGTATTTCACACCAGGCTTCACTAAGATACAGAAAAGGATTTTAATCAACACTGTAATGCTAACATGACTGTTGCCATCTGTTTCATTGTTGGCACTAAAGTGCTTCCATTTGTCTGCAGACAGAGTCAAATTTCATCAATTACAACAGACGTCATTACTGACCAATCTTTTGGTCACAAGGATGACTGGCAAAACTAATGAAAGCAAGTGGAAAAAAAGACATAATGTTGTGGGTTTCCATACACTTGACAACAATTTAAGTGTTAGGTGGCTATCTATTTCCTCTCATTACAAATACATCTCTGAAAGGATTTATAGAGAGACAAAGAGGGGAATGCCCACTGTTTTTCCCTGATTACTGGGATACCTGTGGTAGCCCAGTCATAAAATGCCTTTGCTTTTTTGTCGTCTTTTTTTTTTTTCCTCCGCCACAAAATGGAAAAATTACCCAGAGGTCATTGGGCCCTCAACACCATGACAACTAACTGTGATCCAATGAGGTGTTCACAAGCTGATCACGCGTGTTATCTTGATGATGATTGACGTTGTCATGCACAGACAGGGCCGAGTCACATGACGAATCACGAGATTTTGCTTGTAAAACTCTTTGGTCAGTTTTGTATTTCAACGTTTTTGGATTGCGATCTCCTGGAGCATTATGGCGCAAACGCGCAAAATACTTACAGACGCATATACAAGTCGTATTAATTGCGGCTAATCCACACTGAAAGATGTTATTGAGCGGTAATTTTGGAACGGATTGAGTCGCGAACGCTTGAAAGCCATGAAAGCCTTGAATGCCTTGTATGCTAAGTATGCCAATGTCTTAGTTGAAAACGTTCACTTGTTGTAAAAAGCAAAATCTGAAACCAAACTGCATACACTTTATGCAATCTATTGAACAACACTGCTACCGTGAGACTGAAGAACATAACTATAATGGATGCAAACTGCTTGTGAAGAAAGACGACATGTTGAATTCACTTGATGGCAAAGAACGTAGCTACGATAACAGTACGAATGGTATTAATTTCACGATCAGAAAGGTGAATCTTATGTTTGTTTTCATTGTAGTTGTATGGATATTCTTTTTTAATAGATACGTGATCCAAAACCCTGTGTTTTTTGTGTATAATGTTATTATGTTAAATATTGTTTACGCAATTGTCTTGTCACAGGCAGCCCAAGCTCACGTCTCGAGTAAAAGCCAACGATTAATTCATGAACGCGTCACGCATTGTGTGACTCGGTGTTAAGTTACGAGAGGAACTGCACGTTATAAGGAATAGTATAGGGAACGAAGTATCGTTGATTTACAACGATACATATTTCGAAATATGAACATTTTTCTCGTAAAATCAATAAAACTTACTCATACCCTGTGTATCCGTTGTATTTTCTGGCAATTTCTACCGTTTTAAGCTTGCTATACCATCACTGTTATTCACGTCATCTACTTTTATGACGTTGGTAAAATCTGTACAGACATCACACCAACCAACTCGCGCGCAAAGTAAGAAGACTATATTGAAGGCTTGAAATAATGTTGCGATCGATTTTCATCAAGAAATGGGCCAGGAATATTCCACAATAGTGCAAATAATCGTGAAGGCGGTCGCAGAAAGCGATTGCGTGACGCTCGGTAAGCTGTAAGATGACATGTTATTATATACCAGACGTAAAAACTCTTCAGATTCTTAGTCTGTATTTTGTACCCAGTCTGCAGTCTATATTTTGTATCCGGTTTGCAGTCTGCTGTCTGCATTTTGTACTAACAGGTATCTGTGGCACCAATACAGTTTATTTTTGGTTACATTTATTCGCAAAACACACCTAATCTACCACAAAATACCTGTGTGTGAGGTAATTCGACATTTTCGTTCTTTCCCACATTAATATTCTTCTCTCCTTTTGTAAGAATGTAGACATCACTCACAATGTTTCAAGTAATCCACCCACCCTACAAAAAAGTAACTCTTGCATGCGTAGCATGCCTATGTTTTGAAATAGGTGTATGCCCTTGGCCAGACTTGAGCGCACTATTTCAGTATACTAGTCCAACACCCGTAGTATCACTACACTTGATTCCAAGGATCCAGTACCATCCAGGTATCCCAGTTACCCTGCTCACAGGGTCTAGTTGTTTATTTTTTTTAATGAAATATCTTTTGAGTTGTTCATTATAAAATGTTGTTAGTACGGAGTGAAGTTCCAATCTCACATTACAAGTTTGACCTGAACAGTTATCATCACCATATGTGACTTTATGACAGAAAATGCACTCAACATTGGAACTTTTACATAATGAATTAGCCTTATTTAATACTAAGGATATCTATCACATTACCTGATGCTATAGCCTGACTTAAACACTCATGTGTAACCTTCACTAACTGTTTGCTGTCCTCTGACACTTCACCAACAAAGAATGTCTCATTCAGATCTCCGTGGAAACCATTGTAATAAATGGTGATGTCGACTACAAAACAAAAATTGAGTAGATTTCAAAATTATAGTTAGCATGAAGCAAGCACTTTCAAGTGTCATTCATCACACTTAAAGTTTGGAAAGAAAAGGGTCTTAACTTTAACTTCCAAGCACAAAAAAGTATTTGTGACTTTGAGTTTGCTCCATAAAACAGTTTTCATAACTGTACTAATGTATCTGTCCATGGTACATGTTAAGTGTTTATCCATTCATGAATAACAGCACTCTAATAGTTATCATAAAGTGTACCATCTAGCCTTGTTTACTATTGTTCACCAACTGGTAAAGTACAGACATTAAAAAAGAAAATTCACTGGCAACTTACTGTTTAAGAGATCCCCATCCTCCAATGGGCGCGTGTCAGGAATACCATGACAGATCACTTCATTTACAGACCTGTTCCAAGAAGAGTATTCAATTCAAAGCTGGGGATTTGAACTTATCTTAAATTAAGCAAATTGGCACTAATGAAATATTTGTGTCAATGCTACACAGCTTGCATGGCCTTGAGAGCAAGAAAGCAAAAACATAAACTTTGAGGTTATTGGTAATATTATTAGAATCTCTGAATCAACCTGGTAACACTAGCAACCAAGATAGGGTATGGGCAATTTTTAAATATCTAGTAGACATATTAGTGTGTTGTGAGATTTTATTATGAAGAAGTAGACAAAACCAACTTACGTGCAACAAGACTTTGGAAATCCATGATAATTGAGAGGAGAAGGATAACAATTCCTCTCAAGACAGGCCTAAAGGATAAGAAGAGCAACGTTTACTCAATTATTCACAAATTTAAGTTAATACAGCAGAATTTGTGAGAAACATTAATGAACGCACTTTCAGACATGCTGGCACAATGCTAATGGTTGCTTCAAAAGAACTTATAATCAAGACAAACTGTGTATTTATTTATATTCTGTACCTCATGTACTATCCTGTCCAATTCATCTGTTGTGATACCAACTTTAATATGCCTTGCTGCTGTATCCAACACTTCCCTTGCCAACTGCAGAAGTAAAATACAATACTTTCAGTTGTAGAATTTCTTAACACAAGTTTATAATAACTTTCAAATAATTTACCCCACAGCTTGTTACACATGAGAGTAATTACACAAAGTCATGTCATTTCTCAATTTCCCTTAAGTATGCTAAGTTTCTACATGTTAAAAAAAAAAAAAAAAGCAAAAAAAGAACCAACCAACCCTCCCAAAGACAAAGTATATAACAACCTCATACTACATTTACAAAACCTACACCAACAGGTAAAGAATAAATCTTACCCTGCATGCCACCTGCATCTTCTCAATTTCCTCCTCATTCAGAACTCTTATCTGCATGCTTTGCTTGGATTTTATCTCTGACAGAGGAACACCTGGTGGAAACATCAAGTACATAGCTAGTCATGCATCTTTGCTTGATTGGTTAACTCAAAAAGTAGTTCTCTGATGTCACTTTAGGGGCAACCAAACTACAGTCCAACCTGTACTAACAGCAAGGTATTAAGCAGTCACCCTGTATTACATAGTCAGTTGTTAAAGTCCTGAATTTGTTTCTTGTTAATCACTGTAATTTTTAGCTTTAGCAAGCTGTCACCTCTATTAAGCAGTTGCAGTCACCCTTAACTCCTAGTCTCAACCACCAGTTTTCAATTGTCCCCCCCCCCCCCATACTGAACAGAAACTGAAAGCAGAACCAATCAAATAATACTAAGAATAATCTTTCAAGTAATTTTTTATCCATGTTTCTCTACCTTAAATCAAAGTACCAGTAAGTACTATTTTCGAATGAGATTCTGCACATGAAGTGGTTAATTATGGCATGAAGTGGCATTGTTTATCATTTTTTATAATACCCCCAATATGTGATACCTGTGTTAAGTAGTCACCCTGCCATTCTCTATGGGTGACCATTGACTACAGGTCCCACTCTGCAGTTATTTACATGAATCATGAATCTCTTGTTTGTATGTTATTTAACTCTTCAAATATCACACAGAAGAGCTTGAATTGGCCAGTAAGACTATTTTTTTATTCATACTGTATGATAATCACAAGGGAAACAATTGGAAAGTTGTAACTTAGCAAAGAGATCTTTCTGATTCCCCATTGTTCAAACTTCTCTTCTAAGAAGTACAGTTTTGAGCATTGAGTCAAATAAATACTATTTTTGCCTTCATTCAAAATCAAACAAACTATAAATCCAGTGACTGCACCTCATTTAGTAGAAGTTCAGTATTTTAAATCTTTGATAAAAAATCAATTTGATTACAAACCATTCTCTGCATAGTCAGGTTTCTGGATGTGATCAGGGACCTCTCGCCTTGGAGACTGAAAATAAATGTTAATTCATAATATAAATTACACAAATGTAATATATTACTAAAAGCTTTTACTATAAATAGTTCACCTTTTCCTTGTATTTGTACAGTTATGAATTAAAACAGATGGCTTTAAAATTAGGTAAGAACAAAAAAGTGGAAGAAGTGAACACTGAGACACCACAAAGACAAAATGACATATACTTAACATTGAACAGACATAAGAAAAGGTTTATCAAAAACTTGCTGAGAGGCACTACCTTTTTTGAACAGTTGCTCCAATTTACTATTTAATTTTCAAGTTGTTATGACTATTTTTTTCCTTTTTTCCATTTTTTTGGGAGGCAGTAAACAGCACCTGCTAAACTTTTTCTTGGGTGTCTTCACTAATGCTTCTTCCAGAGGAGGAAATATTACAAGTGACATAACAAAACTTTGTCTTGTTAGTAAAGCAAAACAAGTAATTTTTTAATTACATGAGCCCAAACAAAATGACTAATTAGAGTCTGAAGTATTTCCTCCTTTATATAATTCAAATATCTAGTTTGTTTAAAGATTATACTCATACACAATACTATACCTGAGGCCAGGGCTTCAGTTTTCCTGTGAATCTATATCCAGGCCATGGATTATAGGTCACTGGTTTATTATTGTCATCTACCAAACAGTTTCATAGAACAATCAAGTCAATGAAAGTTATGTGAAAGGTGACAGGCAGACTTGCTGACAATAAAATTAAACATGTGAAATATTGTGCAAATGATAAACCCTTTAGATTTTTAACATGAGTTGTATTAAGAAAAATATCAATATATGAAAAATGTTTAAAAGATCAATATCTATAACAAATGAAGATAATTGAACACAATAACCACTTCTGATCAGTTATTGAACTGTTGTCAACACGGGTCCTGTTTATGAATTGATGTGGAACCCAGGCTTTGTTTGAGTATAATGTGGTACACCTGTACCTGCAGCTTTAGCTGACTTGTGTACTTTTCTGTGTTCACTCCAGTTCTGCTTGAAGCAATCCTGCAACAAAATGAAGTTCCAAAAGTAAATACAACAATCATATTCACAGGTGTTTGATTTATACTCATCCCTGAAAGGTATCACTTTATAACCAGTATCTCCTTCAATGATCACAGAGACCAGTACAACTATAAGAAGAGTGATTGTTTCATATTAAAGAATTCGCCTGCCTTTAGTAAGGCAGACAATCACAATCAGGTTCTGATGATAATAAGAGGTATTTTCCTTTAAATCCAAATATCCTCAAAATAATGAATCCGATCACATTAATTCTTCCCTAGAGTGACACAAAGTATTATGAAAAGTAGATCAACGATTCCATACCACGAGCAGCAATGGTGAAGATTTTGCAGAACATATTTTTTAAGTTGAGCTTAATTATTAGAACAAGTGCAGAAAATTACTTGTCATAGAGTTTCATTACTAAAAGCACTTTGTATTGACAGAAACAGTGAAAAAAGACTTGTGGAGTGGAAGCAGTGGCGGATGATTAACGACGATTAACGTCGACCATCTCCAAAGAGACTAAAGATTATTCTCAAACAATTTCGAGTCAACTCACAATGCATAGATACGAATCAGTACAAGTCGTATTTAAGCCCTTTCCATTATACATAATGTGGCTGCCACACAAACCCGCCTAAAATGGGCAATTCTTAACCATTACCTGAGCACAGAAGAAACTTCCTTGAATTCCAAGCTTAATACATGTAGGACACTGTAATTTAGCTGGTTGTTGACAGCCAGGACTTTCGCAAGTGCGTATCGCGACAGCCGCCATGATGAACAAAATGATCTAATTTCCAGTCTCATTATTACGAAGCAAGTGAGAGAGAACTGGGGCCACTACTCTTTTAATAGCAACATGATCTCGAGACCGAAATTACGATTATCGTTATTTCTAAATTGGCACCAAATTTATGGATATAGTAATTTCGTGGCACTCTTTACCAATGCTCTTTACTATGGGCGGCCGTCACCACCAAAAATACAAGGATGTCAAATAGATCAGCAAATACAAAGATGGTGTAAGGATCAGCTGCAGGATAGCATAGCTAATAAAGGAATGGCATGGCCAAATTATAGACAGTCTAGTTTTCCTTCGTGAAACAGAACACCCTAAACACGAATAGTTTAGCCAAATGAGAAACGGTCTAGTAGCCCATGTTGAGTTGGATCATGAGATTGTGAAATGGACTAGCTTAATTACGAATAGCTTAGCACTCATTTGCGATACAGTATTCAAACGGTGTAGCGTTGAGTTAAACGGCTCAGGGTAACGTCGAGTAGCACAGCGTACGCACAAACGGTGTAGCGTTGCGTCAAATGGCTCAGCGTAATTTAGAATGGTACAGCGTACACACATATGGTGTAGCGCTGCGGGAAATGGCTCAGCGTAATGTCGAATGGTACAGCGTACATAAAAACAGTGTAGCGTTGTGTAAAATGGCTCAGCGTAATGTCGAATGGTACAGCGTACATACAAACAGTGTAGCGTTGCGTGAAATGGCTTAGAGTAATGTCGAATGGTACAGCGTACATACAAACAGTGTAGCGTTGCGTGAAGTGGCTTAGCATAATGTCGAATGGCACAGCGTACACCCAAATGGTGTAGCGTTGCGTGAAATGGCTCAGCGTAATGTAGAATGGTACAGCGTAGACACAAATAGTGTGGCGTTCGGTCGAATAGCTTTGCAAAACATCAGACGCTCTATCTGAACATTAAATTACTTAGTATTACTTGAAATATTTCGATGTTGTGGCGAATCGTCGTGGCGTGACGTGAAGGCCATGCCATTCCTTTATTAGCTATGCTATCCTGCAGCTGATCCTTAAGCCATCTCTGTATTTGCTGATCTATACGACATCCTTGTATTTTTGGTGGTGACGGCCGCCAAGGCATCTCGCCGAAACCACCAAAAATACAAACCGCAAATGGAACAGCGATCTGCTGGGGGTATGACGTCATCGAATGTGAAGACTGACACGAAATCATTACATGGCGTAGTATAGTCTTCACTTCGCTTTGCCGTAAAGCAGAGCCAATTTGGTACGTTTCTCCTCTTTTTTCACTACTGATATTGCACTTATTCGTTGTCGTTCATGAAAGCGTCAATTAAAATAGCAACGAGACTGAATTCTACCACGATTTGCCGGCCTCCCGGTTTACCACAGTTTGCACGCGTTGGTGGGCCTGAACATGTTTATAGTATTAAGTAGTGTTATGACGTGCATTAAATGTCAATTGTCGAGCTCTCTTTTCTTTCTCCGACTCACGCTTACTTTTCAATGAGAGTCCAACTTCAACGGCTCTTTGAACATTGGAGGAGTACGTGAGAAGTTAAATATTGTGTGTGCCCTGGACGCCATAGTAAGAAAACTGCTGTCCTTGATCTGTTTTGACATTTTTCGATCAAAGTGATATCGGAATGCTTTAATTGATGTGCCGGACGATAAGAGTAAGCTAAGAGAAGACATATTTATTATTTTAAAAAGGTGTACATTATATTGCTTTGTTTATTAATTTTTTCCTGGGTGCAGTGATAGTAAAAGTAATGCACCGTAATGCACGTAGTTGTACGTAATTGTCCAACTTTACATTTCTGTACCTCAACTATTAATTTAACTATTAAACTCAACTATTATTAAAATGTGCATTAAATGTCTATTGCCGAGCTCTCATTTCTTTTCTTTTCTGACTTGCGCTTTCTTTTCAAAGGGAGTTTAACTTCAACGGTTCTTTGAACATTGCAGGAGTACGTGAGAAGTTGGATTTTGTGTGTGCCCTGGACGCCATGGTCACGCAACTCTAGTCAATATATTTGGTGTGTACTGAACTCAGTCTGTAGCAATAATAATAATAAAAATAATAATAATAATAATAATAATAATAATAGTAATAATAATAATCACAAAAATGAATAGTTGAGGTACAGAAATGTAAAAATAAATAAAAATGTAAATAAATACGTCTACCGAAACAAACGACGAAACAGCAAGACGTCCTGTCAATTGTCTGAATTATGCAATAGTTTTTATTCAGCAAGTTGCGACTGTAACAGATCGAACGGTAAAACTCGACCTAGAGTTGGACAATTACGTACAACTACGTGCATTACGGTGTCCGCACTAGCCTTCCTTAATACGTGATGACTACGGAATGGGAAAGAGCACAGGGAAGATAAGTATGTATGCGCGCAAAACCAACTCAGAAAAAATATTACTCTGGCAAAAACTATTTTGGAACGCGAAAAAACCCTTTAACTGTTTCCGGTCCAGACATGTAATCTACGTTTGATCGACAAAATAAAAATGGAACTTACTTTTACTATCACTGCACCCAGGAAAAAATTAATAAACAAAGCAATATAATGTACACCTCTTTAAAATAATAAATATGTCTTCTCTTAGCTTACTCTTATCGTCCGGCACATCAATTAAAGCATTCCGATATCACTTTGATCGAAAAATGTCAAAACAGATCAAGGACAGCAGTTTTCTTACTATGGCGTCCAGCTGGGCACAAACAATATTTAACTTCTCACGTACTCCTCATGTACTATTCCTGATTCAAAATGTCGGTCGATAATCGCCGCCATAAGACCTCTTGGCATTGGAGTTGTGCCAGTCGATACTGTAAAGCGTTCTGGAAAACGGAAGGAGAATATTACACCTTAACTAAAGTTGCTTCAGCTAGTAAACCTGTTGTCGAAGCTTATTTGTTTGTCCTCAGGAAAACCATAAACTCCCAACTCTTAGTGCTCTCCATTCATTAGAACACTGCTCAACTTCCAAATAATTCTGCTTTTTCAATAAAGGAATGATAATCTTTTCATTCTGGAATGACTGGTCAGATGGGCTGCTGCTGCATGAATCATCCTTTGACTCAGTTGATATCTGTGGCCTCCAAATTGACTCAGTACCTGCCTGAAATCTTGGTTTTAATACTTCTTTGTCATGATCTCGTCCTTTCTCCCTTCTTTCATACTCTGTTTTATATCTTAAATGTAAAAACAAGCCAGATTTCTTCTTGTATCTGGACAACACTGAATAAACATGGTTTTCAACTGATTTCTTTTTTGCAATATTCTCCATGATTTTCCTTTCTATTTCAATCACATCACGTTTATACCAATCACTGAAATCACTTCTTTCCTTATTTTGCTCTACAATTTTTTTCTTCTTTCTTCTTTTTTTTATATCCCTTCTTGCTCCTCTGAGATTTCTCAAATACTTCAGCTTGATCTGTGATGCTGACTTTATTGTTCTATTACATGCAGGTCCTTTCAGGTGCCATTTTTGTAATTTTTCTGTGCAAGTCATATGAAGAAACAGCTTCTTATGTTCTCTAAAATAATTCAACTGCATCAGCAAGGCGATTGCATGACAGCACAATCCACTTTTCCCCACTGCACAAGGACAATATGCTTGGGTAGGTGTATTACCAACAAACATTATGGTTACAGGACGGGAAATACTTCCTGTGTAGGATTTGAGGATGTTTGCTTTTACAAATGAGCGTTTAGAATTGCTTTCCATCATTTTCACAGACGTTATTCGCCTCGAAGAAAACATAAGGTGCGCCTTTCGGTACTGACCTTTTTTACCTGCGTATTTGGCTTTTTGGTAGTCTCGAATAGTATTTTCGTTAACCACAGGGACGTTAGAATCTTCATTTCTTCCTATTATTTTCCAATTTGCCGATGGAGGAGGAACTTCCGAGGCTTCAAGTGAGGTGGAGAATTTATAAGTTTGACTAATGCGAAGTACTTTCTTCTGGAATAGTTCAGCAGATTTCCCTAGAGGAGCCAACCTTTCAACAAGTTCTTGCTTTTCCCCGGTGACCTTTAGCCTCAATTCCTTACAATGTTGCTTCAAACTTTCTTTGCCGAGTGATGGCAAGTTTTCTGGTGATATATCACATTTGATTGCCTCAAAAGTAGACAATTTTGATCCACATTTTAGATGAGTTTTTGGATTGCTTGCAGCCATTTTGAATCTGGAAAAAGTCCGCAAAAATCCGGTAGTGCCAGTCTCCCGCGCGCCATGAAATCAGGCAATACTTTACCGTGTTAAATAAAGAGAAGGACTCGGTTCCACTGTCTTACAACATTCAAGATGGCGGAGGAAAGGGGTAAATGTGCGTTCAGTTGTGATCAGCATGATCTCGACACCAAGATAACGATTATCGTTATTTCTAAATTGGCCCTGAAATAACGAATATCATAATTTCAGTGCATGTCTGAGACCTTCGGGCTCGAAGCTTGGGAACTAGTATTCAGGGAAAGATAAAATGGCGGCTTACGGCGGCGAAGGAAATCTCGGTAGTTTAATATTTTAGCGTGAAAAGGCTTGGGTGTTGTGATCTGGTTCTCAAGTAAAAAAAAAATCACGGTCTGCAATGGCCCTACCACCTTTTGAACAACAAGAAAACATTGAAACGGTGGTAAAAAGCAGCAAGTTTCGAAGTCTAAACGAAAGATGGGTAAGCTGAGTTTCAGTCAAATATCATGACATTTGGGATGTAATTTCGATACCGAATAAATAGTTCTACATGGTTATACACGGATAGGATTCTGTTGTGTTCACGTGAAGGCCATTTCAGCCATTCCTGCCACTTGTAAGTGGTAGGAAATAAAAGATATGTATAGTTGTTTCGTATTGAAGCCCTGTGAAATCAAAAATTTGATTTATTTCTTCTTTGTTTTAGGTGGTCATTATCCATTACTTTTGGAAGTCGATACTGATGAGAAAGAAAAAATGTTTATGATTATTTCTTCTCTCGAACATTTTACTATTTAGGTACCAAATAATCTTGATACTGAAGACCATTGCATCCTATTATGAAAAATGTACCCCTGATTGCTTTGTCAACATGTATGATGTAATATACCTTGTGATTTTTGGGATTTTCACATGTTAACTAGAAATACCTGTAGAGGGTAATGATGTACTTAATGCAAAGTGTTTTGGTACAAAGTCTGCTTTGCTGTAATCTACCTGAAGGTGCTTTTTATATGCTAGTAACACTTGCACAGCCCAGTCAAAATGTTCTTTAGTAGTAGTCAAGCTGGCTGTTGTAATTATAGGCAGCAGAGGCCAAACCTCATCCTGAAAAGCAGTCTGAAAGGTGTGAAGTCAGTGGAAGATACTTCATTGTAGGTGGCCAAATTGCAGGCTGTCAGCCCATTTTGAGTGAGTAGTTAAACTCAAGATCGGCTATTTTAACTAATTTTATTGAGAGCCAAATCCTGCAAGGCTTATATTCTGTATTAATTTGAAGTGTTACTTTTATGTTTCTTATTTTGCAGTAAGTGGGCTTGTTGTGGCCATTTTTCTCTCAAACATTTTTTTCAGCTTAGTCAAAACGTTTTTTAGAAGTAGGCAAGCTGGCTATAGTAACAGAAGGTAGAGACCAAACCTTGTCCAGACTAGACGCCTAACAAATGTTCTGTGTGGAAAGCCAAATCCCTGGTTACCGGCACATTTTGACTAGGCTATTTGTTATTTAGCTACTCTTATTATTAAAGATTACTGCATTCCTTTTTAATAATTTGCTGCCAATTGTATGCTGTATATAGCTTATGATTTGTGTGATTTTCAAGAGTAAATTAGAAATACCTGAAGATGGTAATGATGTACTAGATAACGTACTTGATGCAAAGCAATTTTGGCACAAAGTGTATGCCTTGTCCTCAGGTGATTTTAACATGCTAATAAGATTTGTTATTCAAATAATATACATCAGCTGGAATGGGAATATTGAAAGAAAAATAATAATATTTAACCATAACAAGTTTTGGTTTTATGTCCAAATTAAGCACTTAGTTGAAGATCACTGCACTGATCAGGCCCCGAAGGCCAAAAAAGTGCTGTCTGCTGTTAGTTTAATTTTTGTCATTTCTATTGATTTATTTTATTTATCAATGTTTCTTTGAGTTATAATTCATTGACCTCTTTCAATAGTGCAGGTTCGCTCGTGTAACCTAATCCCACATGTATTTATGTACAATCTCAGTTGAAATTTTGAGTGGCAGGCAAGCTGGCAATAGTAATAGGCAGCAGAGGCCAAATCTTGTCCTGAATAGAAGTCTGACATGTGTGAAATTGGCAGCTATTTCATTGTAGGTGGCCAAATTGTTGGCTGCAGCACATTTTGACCTGGCTGATTGTGTGTGTGTTATGTATGTGTTCTTCTTTTTAGGTGTTAAACAGGTCAAAGTACCGAAAAAAACCTCTGTGATAACTTGGTAGTCTAAGATGTAAAAAATTTTTAATAATAAGGTAAAGCTTGATCATTCTTAAGAGTTTGCATCTGTTCTAAAAGTTTTGGGGAGAGTTAGGGGAGCATTATTTATACAAATGTATTTAAAAAGTAACAAAAAAATAAAAAGAACTAGGGCAAAATCCCAATTTGCTTTAAAAGTTTATTTTATTAAGAGCATAATTCTGGATATAGCTTGGGATTTGTGTGATTTTCACAAATTGTTAGGTTGTTATGTAAACTTAATTTACAGGAACCTTGTTAGTTTTCAGCTTTAAGAACAAGTACATAATTGCAGGAAAAGCTTGAAGCTTGAAAAATTGACTGATGAAACTGGAACAGATGTCATGAGATTTGTACAATAGGTTGGCCTGGGAGGGACCAAGAATTAAAGAATTCATTGATTCTCTTACACCTTTTGTCTGCATAGTGTGCTTCTGTAGAGCTTAGTTATTGCTGTAGAAAACGTTTTTGGAGGGCCCTTGAGATCACTCACTTTTGAGCTAGTTGCCCCTAGGGAAGAGGATATCTGTACTTATTATCTCCCTTGGGGGGGGTGAAGGGTTAAAGACTGATTCTTCTCCAGTAGCCACAAGTACCCCTGCATATGGAAATTTTGAACACTATTAAAGGGCTAGTACCCTCATTTCATACTTGAATTTCTAATTTAGTGTAAGTTATGACAAATAATGAATGTAAATTCATCTTGGTTGTACAGGTTATATCCAGCAGTCCTTAAAAAAAAATAAAAAGGTATTTTTCTGAATTAAAAAAAAAAAAGTGTTCTTCCTTCAAAGTAAGTGCATGATATGTCATTCAATTAATGCTCTAGCAGAGTTTTTGTTTGAAATGCCAAAATCAACTTCATGAGTAAGGACAAAAAAAAAGGCAATAAGCAAATGTTCTTCTGTATCCTTTATGTCAATTTGGGCTGAAAAACAGGTTTTTTTCCTTTTGCAAAAATTAGCTTATTTCACGACCAAAAACGATGCAAACAAGCTGAAACGTTATGTTTTCAGCAAAACAGCGATAGAATCTGCGAAAAAACAATGGAGACAAGCTAACACACAGTGTTCTCAGTAAAATTTGGGCAAACAAAACCTTAAAAACAAAAAAAAAAAACAATTGCGCTGACTTACCCATTTTTTGACAAGATAACTGCCAAAACACTGAAAACTAGCTTGAAACTACATGTTTTTCACAAGATCGCGACGAAATCTGTCTAAAAACTCTAAAATACGGCAGAAATGTACGATTTTTGCAAAATTTTTCGCTAAAGTTGACAAAAACACTAAATTCGACTGAAAAACACGTTTGTTTTTTTTGCAAAAATAAGCTTATTTCAGTTTTAAAAACGCTGCAAAAAATGTTCTCAGCAAAATAGTTTAAGAGTCTGTGGGAAAACACAAAAACCAAGCTTAAACCAAGTGTAAATTGATAAAAAAGGCCCGAATTGCGCATTTTGGCAGTTATTTTGGCAAAAAATGGTATATTTTGATTTCAAGCAAACTTTCAAGTAGTTGTTAAAGTTTAGAGCCAAACACAATACCAAAAAAAAATTGGATGTTTTCAGAAAAAATTGTGACCCTCAGCCTAATCATAATCCCACCCTACCCAAGCCCTAACTCTAGCTGCGAGCTATCCTAACCCTAACCCTAACCCGGGTTAGGGTTAGGGCTCGGGTTAAGAACGGAACTTTTCACTCCAGTCAAAATGATGCAACTGGTTAACATGGTCCAACCAGCCAAAACAAGATAAAATGGTTTAAACGGTGAAAAGATTTTAATTACGTGACATGGTCCAATCGGAAGAAACGATCTCACTTAGTAAAATGGTGCGACTGGTTAACATGATCCAACTTGATAAAATGATGCCAATATCTAAAATGGACAAACTGGTTTAAATAATCCAACCAGTTGAAATGGTCTAACTGGATAATGCATGTCTAACCAGTGCAATTGGTTCAAATAATTCAGGTAAGGATGGTAACATTAGTTAAAAAGATCCAGCATATTACAGTGGTTCAACTGGTAAAAATAATCATCCAACTACTAAAAGTTATTAAACCCCAATCAAAATTAATCCAACCGCTTCAAATAATCTAACTGGTCAAAATTCTTCAGGTGGTTATTTAAGTGAAAAAGGTGACAAAATCTTCTTTAAAATATTTTTGAAGAGGCTTACACCCTTACCCTAAACACTAACCCTACCCCCAAACCCTAACCCCAAACCTTCACCCTAGCCCTAACCTCAACCGCAGACCCTCTAACACTAACCCTAACCCCAACCTTCTCTATCTATCCTGTAAGTGTACCAGTCGGCCTATCGTTTGTTTTTCAGTAAACTTTCAAGTAGTTACTGAAATTTACAAACACAATACCAAAAACCCTGCAATTGAATGCTTGTAGAAAAATATTAACGCCAACCCTAAGCATAGCCTCATCCTAGCCTTAACCCTAATTCTAACACTAAACCCCGCTAACTCTAGGCATAATTTTACCCTAGCCCTAACCCTGATTGTAACACTAAACCCCTCTGACCCGAAGCAACCCAAACTCTAACCCTAACCAGGTAATGGGCTCCTGCCCTAACCCTATCCTCAACCCTGACTTAAACCCTTTACCATAGCTTAGGATTGGTTTGGGGTTTGGGTTAGGTTTAGGATAGCACAGAGTTAGAGTGAGCACAGGACGAAATAGCATGATTCCGTAATTCGGAAAAATGAAACTCTATGTTTCCACATCATTCACTTCTTCCTTGGACCTGTTATGTTTCCGTTATGATTCCTGAACGGAAATATGACGACACGTTTCCGTTGCATTTCTGTCAACGGAATATTATCATCGCCTGTTTCCGTTACGTTTCCTTGTACGGATTCAAACTTTTACCGTCAAGTAAAACATATATTTATAAAGTGCTGTACAGTTCTTACACCACGTTACCATGAAGACGTGATCGTTCGAGGACAACAAAGGCAAATTGACGTGCATTAGGTGTGTACGTTCGTAGGAATCATAAGAAGTCCTAGAAGCTTCGATGTTTTACACTGAGCTATGTGCATGTTAATTTTGGAACTGTTTCGAAACCTTACAAAATTGAATCTTTTAAACTTACTCTGTGCTTAGATTTTTAAGCAGCTGGATCATTTGAGCCAGTTTAGTCACTCAAACCAGCAATACAATACTAGGCTAACTGGATAGTTTTAGGGTTAGGGTTAGGATTTTCAAGTAGGCACACGCAGTTGTGTGGATATTGTGGTACATGGAGTTTAGTAGAGTGTAGATTTTAGCAGTATTTGCCAGTGTTGACATATTTATAAAATTATGGTTCCAAAGTGCGTGTCACTGTTGAGAACCCAAGAAAATCATGAGAAAGTCGCCGATGGATTAGCCATAAAAATAAGCCCAACTCTGAGTCAATGCCAAACCACAAGAAAGTTGTGAAACTCGCGCCAATGTAAAAAAAAAAAAAAAACAACTGAGGTTCGAAGTATGGGTCGCTAACATCCTATGAAAATCATGGGAAAGTCGAGGAGATTGGTCATGGTACCAACCAATGCCACTTTCCCATGAAAATCAAGAAACCTGTGGTAACTAGCCAACATATGCTAGAATGACAATCTTTAATAAAATTCATATCTAATAAGGATGTGTGAAATGGCCAATATCGCTCTTGGCCGAGATACTGGTTTGCCGTGTTTTGGCAGTTATTTTGGCGAATATGGTTAAAATCAAATCTGTGTAAAAACAGTAAAATCAACGAGTTATTGAGGTTCGTCAACATAGGGAGGGTCCTCTTAGTCTAGAGAAAAACTTCTGCCCACGGCTAAAGGCGTTAAATTAATAAATTGATATATCTGGGCGGCATATCACACAGCAACACTAAACTTCTCCTTTCTCACAGCTTTTTCCCCTTTAACATCTTTGCTAATTCCATTTTTTTTAAAGTAAAAACTCGTTTTGGAGGCATAAAGGTCCCTAAAGCAAAGTTTCAAGATTTTATGGCGATCTTGTGAAAAACATGTAGTTCCAGCTAGTTTAGAGGGTTTTGGCAGCTATTTACACAAAAAGTGGGTAAAATCAGCCCAAATTTTACTGAGAAGACTGCGTTTTAGCTGGAATAAGTGTTTTCACATGGATTGTATCCCTATTTTGTTAAAGATATCGTGCTTTTGAATGTAAAATAGGCTGATTTTTGAAAAAAAAAAAAAAAAGTGTTTTTCAGGTCGAATTTGAGCGCTTTTGTCAACTTTTGCGTAAAATTTGGCAAAAACTCGTGCGTTCTGCCGGATTTTGGTGTTTTTAGATAGATTTCATTGCAATTTTACGAAATACATGTAGTTTCAGCTAGTTTGCAGCGTTTTGGGCATGAGACCGGCAAGAGTGATGGTAGACACTCTTAGCAGAGATAATTGTGCTAGCAGATATTAAAATTTCACCTGTAAAGACAATAAATTAATTGCACACAAGAAAAAGGAAACTTGATAAAAAAAATTAGAATAATGGCGGGGAGAAAAGAGGGCTGCACTAAAGATTATGTACTTGTGTTCTTGAAGCTGAAAATTAACAAGGTTCCTAACAATTTTTGAAAATCACACAAATCCCAAGCTATATCCAGGGTTTTCTCTTAATAAAATTAACTCTTAAAACAAATTGGGATTTTACCTTGGGCCTTTTTTTTTACTTTTTATGTACATTATTTATGTATAAATAATGCTCCCCTGACCCTCCCCCAAATTTCCAGAACAAATGGAAACTCTTAAGAATGATCAAGCTTTACCTTATTATTTAAAATTTTTACATCTTGAATTATCAAGTTATCACAGAGGATTTCTTGGTACTTTAACCTGTTTAACACCCTAAAAGAAGTGCACATATATACTACACACAATCAGCCCAGTCAAAATGTGCCACAGCTGACAATTTGGCTGCCTGCCACAATATAGCTGCCGCTAACTTCACACTTTTCGCACTTCCATTCAAGACAAGGTTCAGCCTCTGCTGCCTATTACTATCACCAGCTTGCCTTCCACTCAAAAACATTTTGACTGAGCTCATCCATACATACATACATAAGTGGGAGATTAGGTTACATGAGCGAACCTGCACTATTGAAAGAGATCAATGAATTACAATTCAAAGAAACATTGATAAATAAAATAAATCAATAGAAATGACAAAAATCAAACTAACAGCAGACAGTACTCTTTCAGCCTTCTGGACCTGAGCAGTGCAGTGATCTTCAACTAAGTGCTTAATTTGGACATAAAACCAGAACTTGGTATAGCTAAATATTATTATTTTTCTTTTAATATTCCCACTCCAGCTGATGTGTATTATTTGAATTACAAGTCTTATTAGCATGCAAAATCACCTATGGACAAGGCACACACTTTGGACATAAAACCAGAACTTGGTATAGCTAAATATTATTATTTTTCTTTTAATATTCCCACTCCAGCTGATGTGTATTATTTGAATTACAAGTCTTATTAGCATGCAAAATCACCTACAGACAAGGCACACACTTTGCACCAAAATAGCTTTGCATCAAGTACATTATCTAGTACATCATTACCATCTTCAGGTATTTCTAATTTACTTGTGAAAATCACACAAATCATAAGCTATATACAGCATACAATCAACAGCAAATTATTAGAAAGGAATGCAGTAAATTTTAATAAGAATATTACTAAGTAGTTAAATAACAAATAGCCCAGTAAAATTGTGCCCGTTGCTGGGAATTTGGTTCTCAATAAAATTAGCTAAAATAGCCAATCTTGAGTTTTACTGCTCACTCAAAATGGGCTGGCAGCTTACAATTTGGCCGCCTACAATGAAGTACCTTCCGCTAACTTCACATTTTTCAGACTGCTTTTCAGGAAGAGGTTTGGCCAGCTTTTCTACTACTCAAAAACATTTTGACTGGGCTGTGCAAGTCTTACTAGCATATAAAAAGCACCTTCAGGTAGATTACAGCAAAGCAGACTTTGTACCAAATGCTCTGCATTAAGTACATCATTACCCTCTTCAAGTATTTCTAGTTTACTTGTGAAAATCCCACAAATCACAAGGTATATTACATTATACATTCCAGTTGACAAAGCAATCAAGGGTAATTTTTTCATAATGGATGCAATGATCTTCAATATCAAGATTATTTGGTACCTAAATAGTAAAATGTTCGAGAGAAGAAATAATCATAAACATTTTTTCTTTCTCATCAGCATCGACTTCCAAAAGTAATGGATAATGACCACCTAAAACAAAGAAGAAATAAATCAAATTTTTGATTTCACAGGGCTTCAATACGAAACAACTATACATATCTTTTATTTCCTACCACTTACAAGTGGCAGGAATGGCTGAAATGGCCTTCACGTGAACACAACAGAATCCTATGCGTGTATAACCATGTAGAACTATTTATTCGGTATCGAAATTACATCCCAAATGTCATGATATTTGACTGAAACTCAGCTTACCCATCTTTCGTTTAGACTTCGAAACTTGCTGCTTTTTACCACCGTTTCAATGTTTTCTTGTTGTTCAAAAGGTGGTAGGGCCATTGCAGACCGTGATTTTTTTTTTACTTGAGAACCAGATCACAACACCCAAGCCTTTTCACGCTAAATATTAAACTACTGAGATTTCCTTCGCCGCCGTAAGCCGCCATTTTATCTTTCCCTGAATACTAGTTCCCAAGCTTCGAGCCCGAAGGTCTCAGACATGCACTGAAATTATGATATTCGTTATTTCAGGGCCAATTTAGAAATAACGGTAATCGTTATTTTGGTGTCGAGATCATGCTGATCACAACTGAACGCACATTTACCCCTTTCCTCCGCCATCTTGATTGTTGTAAGACAGTGGAACCGAGTCCTTCTCTTTATTTAACACGTGTAAAGAGGATTGGTAAAGAGTGCCACGAAATTACTATATCCATAAATTTGGTGCCAATTTAGAAATAACGATAATCGTAATTTCGGTCTCGAGATCATGTTGTTTAATAGGGAAGTGCACAGGCACACTAGTGCACAACCCACCGGCACAAGTTTTGAAATAATCTTCTGCAAGGTGCTAGCGAGGAAAAAAAAAATACCCACACGCACTTAATTTTGTCTTCGCTCTTGTACTGACTCCTAGTTAGCCTATGTATTAGCACTAGATTTAGATTTCTGATGCAACAAAAAGTTTCTTTGATTTCCTCTGTTGAGGGTTACCGATTGGTTTTTCGGGATTCAGGGTTAGTCCCACTCTCTGAAAAAAAAAGAAAGAAAAAAAACGAAGAAAAGAAAAACCTGGCCTTCTGAGCATTCCCCCATTCCTTTGCCTTTTGGCTGAAGCTTATGCGTTCATCTTTGGTCCTAAGTGAAAATTTTGAAATCCTATAAAACTCAACAATATCATTGTTTTGGTCAGTTCAGATTGGCTGGTATAATTCTTTGGGATTACAAGATTGAGAGAAATCTCTGTTATGCACCATGTCTTGTTCTTTGCAAATCAAAGAAAGATGATGATTCAATAAGATTGTCTTTTTTCAATTTTGTCTTTAGTAGTGAGGGCCCTAATGAAGACTTCAACAATAAGGAAGTGATTACTGATTTTTTATATAATTCTAAGTTTATTTCTTTTTTTTTTTGCTATAATTCTATGCACACCAGGAACTAATTAGATATCTGGCTATAGCATGACTCCTTGCATACCATCTTTGTACGGTGACTGTTGTTGATTTGCTTCAAAAATTGGGAGATCAGGAGGTGATGAGTGAGTACTGAAAAATAATTTAATAAACAACCGTCGCCATCTTACACCAAGCACATGGTAGAACTAAGGAAGCAAAGTGTCATGGTTGATTACGTACATGTAGGCATGCAATGCGGGTGTACTCATAATCTTGCTAATACATCAACAACTGTCTATTGTACAAAACACTAAAACATGAGTGTTTACATTTGTGAACTTCTTTACTAAAATAACATTTGAATACAACTTATTTTGACATCTGAAGTGGCCATTATATGAATGTGTAACAAGAGCAACCTGCTACCAGATAATAATAAAATATACCTAACTACTATAACTAACAAAATAACTGTTGTAACTTTACTTCCCATGTAATACAAATCTATTTTTTATTTCCCACCATAGTATAAACAATGCTCCATAATATTGACGCAACAAAGCTTCTTCTTAACAACACTAAAGATAGTCATTTGAAATCAGCTCTGTAGTAGATCAAAGCCCAGTAGAGTCTCAGATATGGAGTCACACAAGGAAAGTAGTTTAAAAGGAGAGTACTGAGCAATACTGGTGGCATGTGGGATTGAATCTGTTATGTAGAACTTGCTGAAGGGCACTTCACAGTCTGTGAACAGCTTCCACGAATCTTTAGGAAACACAGCATGTGTTACATATGCACTGATCTTCACCGCTCCAGCTGACAACAAAGCCTGGCAAAACAAAGGGTTTGTAAGTGTGTAGGTTATGATTGGCTATATTCTAAGCCTGATACCATTCTATTCCTATCTTTACCTATATTATTAGCCCTGCGTACCAGTAATGAGGTTTTAAGTGAGGATGAAGTTATGTCAAGGTATCAATGAGCACCAGTTAGAGACAGGAAATATGTTAAGATAAAAGGAAAATACCTCAGAGTTTGCAGCTTCTTTTTTGTTTTCATTGTTTCAAGTATTCACATGTATATTATAAACTGGCAGGTACCATATCTACACTCTTACTTTAGCACACTCCACTAAGGTCCCTCCTGTCATCACAAGGTCATCAACGATGATCACATGATGTCCAGCTGGGTCACCTTGAAATCCAGATAAACAGATACAAAGTTAACTGAAGGCCTACATGGTCAAGTGGGTCATCAATGACTAACAATGGATGTTCTCAATTCAGTTCAACTCTGACCTATTTACTTGTACTTAAATTGTTGATAAGCAATTTATCATTCAAAGAGCCATAAAATGAAATCACAATGTTATCAAAGCTACCATCTTTGACTTTCACAATTCTGTGGTCCTTGTCACGGATTTTTGTGCAAGTGATAGTTGGGAAGGATTTAAACATGGTATGAAACCTCTTGAATGCACCATCATCAGGAAAAGCAATGCTAATGGCATTGTCTTTGCTTAGCATCATTATCTCTCGTAGAAGCAAAGGAATGGCTGTCTCCAATCTGCATGAATTAAAATCAAGAACATCTGAAATTACATTATGGCATTAATCAACCCCATATTTAAAATATGATCTTCCAATAACATGGGAAATTCCTCTCCTAAGAGTATTACCTTGGAATTACATTGTCAGTGAAATAGAATCTTTCCTGCAGGGCATGAATATCAAATACCATTATCTGAGATGGTCCTCTGGCAGTCAATGGAACAGTGGACAACAAAATGGCCAGAGTCTATGGGAGAGAAACAAGTCCACCTGTTGTATTACATTTCCAATGTACATCTTGTCCAGTAATACACAACAGTAAAGCACATGCAAGTTAAACACTCCAAAAATTAGGAAGTGGGTTCCTTTTGAACAGATCAGACTGTATACCATTTGCTTGTGTTTTTTGAGTTTGGTACTGCTTACATACCAAAGACAATAAGTTCAAAGTTAATCACTCATCCTGGTAATACCTTTGCAGTAGCAACTTGACCCTCTGTTTCCTCCCTTTCCATTGTTCCAGTTGGAAAGTATGGTACAATAGCAGTAAATGATCGAGCCAATAGCCTGTGAGAATGTAAACAGATGATTAAAAAAGGGAGAAATTATTGTTTACCTATCCTTCAGGAAACCTCTTTGCTCCCAAAAGTAATGCATAAGGCTTCCAAATTTCTCTTATTTTCTAAGATATAATCATGGAGTTTTAAAATCTTCAACTTTTACAGCCTAACATCATTTTACACATTTTCAGTGCTGTTTCCTATACATTTCTTTTGTTACTAGAAAGGTTAATTTGTTTAACAGTTTATAGCTTCTCTTAATAAGTATACAATCATATCCTCCACTCTCATGACCTTGGTACTTAAATTAGCAATGATGCTGTGAGGAGAAATCAGATCCTAATGCTAATAGATGCAGTCTCTTCATGTCTTTAAAAGGTATAAGATTTTTAACAAACTCTTCACAGTTTCATCTGGAGTATTTACCATTTCCCATTCTTCCTGAGAGCATGCAATGGTTGTAAAAAAGGATAGTGAGCAAACCCTTGAGCTGTGGAAATTTTTGTATAAAAAATAACCTGGGCTTGAAATAACTGGTGGTTTTAATGTTCACCTGATGTATCTCACCTGGGAATCTTATAAATAACAGAAAGCTGCTCAAACACAACTTCCGGTGAGTGGAAGCTTGCCAGAAAGATGACTGCAATGCAGAAATATATATATGTATATATAAATAGAAAGTCTGTGTTTTGGTTTATCCATATATATTATATACATTTATATTTTATATATATATATATATATATATATATATATATATATATATCCTTTTTCTTTCTTTTTTTAATGAACGAAACAAAGTGAAACATGTACAGTGCTCATTCAAATGACTGAAGGAGAAAAAAATTAGCAAAGGCAGACATTAAAAAGCTGAAACACAGGACAAGACCTTTTAAGTTTATACCCTAATGCTGACAACGTTCACATACCATCTCTTCCTGCACAATCTTGTTTAGCATTTGCAATAAATAAGTTTGGCCATCCATCCGGAAATTGTTCCCATGATACAGATCTCAACTCCACACTTTGTTGATAGTATAAAAGTTCTTTCTAAACAACATAAATAATCTTGTAAGATATTTTTCATGCAAATTTACCGCTGCATATATTTATCACCATGGTTTGATCACAAATTCACAATCAAATCGATGGTCACTTCTCAAGCTTAGATTTGGAAAAGAGTAAGTCTCACTTGTTTCGTGCTTGATGACTGATCCAGTGCACGGCTGCACCGTTCACAGATACTTTCTGCCAATTGACTCATGGATTTATGATAAAACAATACTGCCGGAGGGCGGGGAACATGACTTGTTTTCTGATGTTTATTTTCTTTGGGATCCGCCATGTTTGTCTTGATATATTTAAAGTGAGTGGACACTAGGTCTAGTGCAGTTTACACTAAGGAGTTTCCGTGTGACTCAAGTCAAGATAATGGTCAGCGGATTTCTTAATAATCAACATGACTTTACAACGGCTTTCGACACATCTATGTACTGTGATGTTTTGTCCATCTTAGTCTATTTTTATTCTAAAAAAATATTTTACAGATGTCTGTCAGGGCTGTAGACTTTTCTTCTAGTGCTTATGCTAAAACTAAGAGCTTCAAGGCAAAAGAAAATGTTGCAACAGCCTCCAGAGTCAAAAGAACACCTGAAAACTCTCCGTCCAGCGTGAAAAGTTCTTGGACGCCATTGAAACAAGACTTAAACGAAAAGGTCTATATTCAGGGAGTCGTCGTATTTCCCTCGCTATTGATTGCTATTTAAGTATATGTGCAGATAAAGGACATTTACGGACAAATGATTTTTTTCATTTTGCAGTTGTTCGATGAAAGGAAAGAGCTTGTCAGTAACTGGGTAAGTGTTTATTTACTTTAGCACTTAATAAATGTTCCATGTAAAACTAACGCAATAGGGTTTCTATTTTTTAAAACGAAAACAACGCTCAACTCGAGATTAAGAACATACATATATACATACACACATACATGACCTTTATTTAAGTGTCTAATCGTTTTAGTGCCTATTGGCATTAATTGGGGACACCTTTAAGACTAAAAAATCTAATTAAAAACTATGAATCTTAAAAGCAGGAAAATAACATTATTCAGACTAAGTACTCTTCTACACTTTAAAACTAAGTTACAATTTTACTCTATAACACTTTGTAGCAGGGTGCTGAATTCACAATGTAATATATGAGCTCGGACACTAAAAATGAATATGACTGTATTAATATGCGTACGTCAAGTTAACCTAAGCATAGGCGACATTTACTCCCACATCCTTCGAGAAATGATGTTACATCCTTCTCACGTATAGTTGTCCTAAAAGTTGCCAAAGTTCCAATATTTCTCTTTTCCTTGCTTAATTTTAACCACAATTGTGGTCCAAGTTATCTAAGAGAGTGACCGTTGCATCAACGGTCACTCTCATCTTAGTTCATGTGATTGTTTGATAAAACCTTATCTAGCTGTTACTGAATACAGCTGTATTTATTTTGTAGTCTTCAAAATAAGAAACATTCAGACGAAAGTCACAAATAGCTGAGATTTGATTGTTACTTTCAATTGATGGTTACTGGTATAATTTCTCTCGAAGCTCCTGCATCTGGAATTTTCTCTGGCTACTTGTTTATTAATTAGACAAAAGAGTGAAGTATTATAGCCTTGTTTATCTGAAATTTATTTTATCCCTTACTAGTCAGTGTTTTCTTTCCTCCTTCTAAATTTTTGAATGGCTGGCTGCTACAAAATCCCTAGAGAATGCTGCTGTTAATGCATGTAATACACATTTACAGTTTGACAGGTGGTCTGATGTGCAAAGAAAACTGGTTCTCGAAATCCTAATATCAAAGTGCAAGAATTCTCAGCTGCAATATACATTCTCACTGATTGATGAAAAAATTCCAATAACACATGTGGACTTTACCCGTAAGCTTCCACGTGTCATTTCTATCTACATCATGTCCTTTTTGGATCCTCGAAGTCTTTGTCGATGTGCACAGGTTTGTTGGTTCTGGAAATATTTGTCTGAGCTTGATCAGATCTGGATGCCCAAATGTTTTAAGTTTGGTTGGATTTTACCATTTGTGCCAACACCTTTTGAACAAGGGGTGTGGAAAAGACATTATCTGGAATGTGTTAAAGGATTACAGTATGTTCGACCAAAGGTAAGATCATTTTTATATTTTATTTTTAAGACCTTTGATAACATTAATTTGATTGAAAAGAACGGCTCTTTACAATTTTTTGAAGGTTGTAAGTCACACTAAAGAAGTGTTATCAGCAATTTTCAGTTCTTTCAAAATACATTATTTTTCAAACCAAACAGTCTCCTCCAGGATCCCCAAAGTCCATTCCAGCAGGTAGAGTGATGTCAAAAAGCCTAAGTCAAGGCAGCCTATACAAAAAGGCAGGAACAGGAACCAAAAAAACATCAACAGCTTGGGAGGCTCCTCCCTGGCGGGGTCCTGATCCACATCCCGATGACATCAAGAGGAAGTCATCCAGTGGTGGACATGTAGGAGGCTGCAGGTGAGTTTGTATATAATATGCAATGGAATTGACAGATGCTATAGCAAAGTAAAACAGTTATTGCACAAAGCTTGTGATTCCTGATTTATACCGCTTACTTTAGTTCATCATTCAGAGAATTTTCATTACTTTCCATGACGTTACTTCTGCAATTTGTTTTGTTGCAGACGGTGCCACATGTCAACAAACCTGTCGAATAATAGTGATCAACATGATCATCTGTACTCATCTAAGAAAGGAACTGCATTTAAATCCACCAAACCAAGAATTCACTCTGTTACTGTAAGTAAGGATCATTCTATAGAGTGATCCACAATATTGAAAACTTATGTCAAATTCCCATAAATACTGGATTTGAATAAATTCAAGGGTTATTAGGGTGAGTCATTGGTACAGTGTAGGTCATGTCCCTGTTTTTAAGAAAATGCTTACCTCAAGCTGGATGGATGTCGATACGTTCCACTGCCTTTAGTGCCCAGGGCAAAAACAAATTAATTGCATTACAATTTCCACAAACTAACCACAATGTAACCAACTTAAAAGCACCTGTTGCAGAGTTTGAAAACAGTGATTAAGGTTTAGGGAGAGAGTGGGTGATCAAAAATACCCTGAAGAAGTACTCTGTCATGTAAACTCAGTTTATAATTATAATTCAGATGCTGGTACTGTAGTGGCAAGTGCTGAGTTTGAGGTCAGGGTAATCTTACTGACTTGAGTACCTAAATTTTCTATTTTTTATTTAATTCAAGGCATAAAATGAAATACATTATTACTACTAAAGAAAAAGCTACTATTAAAAATTATTTGGTCTTGTGTTTTAATTCATTGAGTCAATTTATGTGCAGCAATATGTGCTTAAGTAGAGTTCAATTTGGCTTATACAGTACCATTCCACAACAGGTTATCTTTTAGGAACACTATAAATGATTTTTTTGATCAATTTAAATGCTCATTTTAAGAGAATCACATTTATCCCAAACAACTAGAGAGAGACAATTTACTTCACTTTATTGGTTTGACTACCTGCACTTATGAAAAGCTGATCTGATAGTTAGAAACAACTACTTGTGTGCAAATATAATGATGCTGATGTAGGTGAGTTAATGTTTAAAATCAATTGAATAGGTTAACTATTAATTAAAGCTAGAAATCAAGCTAAAATAGGAATCCCGTGCCCACATTTATGGGAACACATGCCATATTTTTTTTAAATTAGGGAAACTCTGTCTCTGAATCAGAGCCTGGTGGATCAAAAATAAACTCACGAACAGGTCGGCCAGACTGGGCAGTGCAGGCATCAATCACACCTCTGAAAGCCAGTCGGCCACCAGCTCGGTCTGACATAAAACCTTCTGCTCAAACACTCGGAAATGCAAGAGGTGCCAGGGACCTACCAGGTAAATACTGTATTCTAACACTCATGTTAAGTTTTTTCATTTCTATTTGTTGACTGCAAACTCAGATGATGTGATATTAGGCCCATATGGATTTGTTAATGGGCTCTACTCCTGCTGGTTATTGATCTTTTGATGTTTAATTTTCAAAGCAAAAACATAATATTCATACTTGTACTAATGTTCACACTTGTAGCAATCAATATTTGTTCTAATTTTCTCTGCTACAGCTGAGGGTTTATTTAAAATTCAGCCATGGCGGAGGCCACCTGAATATGACTCAGACTAAACAACATACATGTATGTTGGGGTATGTCATGCCTGGTATGGTCACTGTGAGTTGCCCTGTCAGGAAATGGAGGTAGTACTCTGTCACTGGTCCTCTTGCTGCTCTGGAAATTAAAGTCATAGCTGACCTAATAGTAAAGCTTATGGACTTGCCATCGAGAAGGCCAAGAGAAGGCAGGAATGGTGGATGAAGTGAAATCTAGACAACTCTATTTTCAACCCTCACCTCCCTTGATAAGTGTATGCCACTGTGTTACATCAACAGAAAAGCAGTCTCCTACACCAAGTTGGCTGTAGTGCAAGAGAGTAGATCTTGCCATATAGTACATGTTATCAGCACTACTAAAAAAAAACAATGTACATTTGCTTATAAAGAAAAGAAACATATGTATATGGTTGTCGTTTATGAAAGCCTGTTACCAATGTAGGAATTATTTATTTTATATGGACAAGGTAATAGAGGAGTTAGCTTAAGTTTCTTTTGTCTGCATGCATGTTCAGTAGAATCAGTGTGCCATAAATTCTTGTTTGCACTTAAGATTGCTTGTTGCAAGGATTTTTAAACATGCTTTGTGTACATTGCTTGGAATTCAAAATGGAAATAGAAAAATAATGATAAGTGCAGTTAATGGCTTATATTTTTTAAAAATGAATTACAGTTTTGGCAAAAAGGAGAAGAATGGAAACTTTGTCTCACATCAGTGAATAGAGAAGGGTTCAGTGAATGCAGCAAATAAAGAAAGAGGTTCGGGGGGGGGGGGGATTTCAGAGAGATGGGAACCACAATACACACTAACAATATATTATTATACCCCTCCCCCTGGTGAAAATAGAGGAAAACTGATGGCACTCCCCCTTTTGGTCCCATTCCCCCCAAATCCATTCATGATGAATGTCAAGGCTAAGTTGCCGTCATAGGTCTATTTCGTTTACAGGAGATTGCTTCTCGATTCGCTTTCTTTACGAAGTGAAAATTATGAATTACACTAAAAGTAAGTTTCAGTTTTGGACGCGAATAGTGTGAATATTGGCTGATCAGCTTTCTACATATGGAAAACTCGCCTGATACAAAGACGAAAGGACACTGATTCGAGTGAGGAAGAAGCACGTGATTCAAACAGTACTATTCCCATCTTTTATGCTGTTTCTTTCTTTTTTTTTAAATCTCAATTAAATTAACGTTTCCATGTTACTCCAAAATTCAACCTTATCGACCTCCTGAATTGAAACAAAAGTTCTCTTTATTACAACTCGTCTTTATTTATCTTCGTCAGTATTTTGATATTCAGATAAGACGGAAAAAGGCCCTCAGTACACTCTGGGTCATTTTTAAAGTATTGGGTCATGCCTTGAACATTTTGGACTCTTTCATGACAACTCCTGTGAAATTGGACTTTGTAACTCCTGGTTTGGTTTACGGTAGGCAAGATGTGAATTGATTATTTAATGTCTGCCGGGACTGGTCAAGCATGTATGAAGTTCAAGTAGTGCTGAACTTGGTTGTGCAGATTGAATGTATTTCAACTCTTGTAGCTGGCGTCGTGATCTTATTTCAGGCGCATAAACTACATAAAATACAATCCTGTTATCGCACTAAAAATTACGCAACAGTGGATTGCAGACAAACAAGCCCTCTTTAAGCAACATCCTCCAAGGGAGACTTTTGTCTTTCGTGCAACCAATCTGTATTTAGAGATAAAAAAAATGATAGACTGAAGTGTGTTTCCTGTGGTTTTCTCATTTAAACCTTTTGCCCTTCTTGAATGACGGGAAGACCAGTAACACAAGGGTCCTCTGTAGTCTTAGCTTCATAAGAACTATTAAATACTTCTTCGTCATCGTCGTCAATGTTACTATTTTGATCAAAAGTCTTCCCCGAAACATCACGAATCCAATTCAATATTCGATCATCTTTAAACTTGTCATCAACCTGTTCGGAATCAGTCGACACGTGTCGCAAGGAACGATGGAGGCTTCGCTGTAACGCCGGGCTGGGAGGAAGGCTTCGAACACACGGCCGAGGGCTCCACTCATCGTTAGTGGAGCTATCCGCTAAGCCACCATTGTGCCGTCTTAAACAAGTTCCTTCTATAACTGGTCTCAAATCAAGTGACAGGGAGCGTCGTTTTGGGGAGGTCCTTGGCGATAGCCTGGATGTTTTACCGCAAGAAAACAATGTTTGTGCCCTACACACGTTGGGAGTTCCAGGTCGACTCGGACGTATTCCGCTGCTATTTAGCTGCTTTGATTTCGTTTCCTCGATGCGGTTTTG
The DNA here is from genome assembly GCF_964200805.1 of Pocillopora damicornis. Classification (NCBI taxonomy): domain Eukaryota; kingdom Metazoa; phylum Cnidaria; class Anthozoa; order Scleractinia; family Pocilloporidae; genus Pocillopora; species Pocillopora damicornis. Next base: position 41,009,110 of record NC_142670.1, read on the forward strand.
GATCGGAGGAAGCGATGATTGCAAGTCTGTGTCGCTTCGCCATTGCCGACAATTCAGACGATTGGCGAATGGAAATTTAGATGGTTTAAAACTTTCCATGTCAAAATCAGGGTACAGATCTCCTCAAAAGTGACGCAGAGGCAGACTAAAATCTTGGACTAGCCTGATTTCCATAGTAATGTTTTTCGGATTTTTCTCTCTCATGCTCAAATCGCCAAGTTGTATCCAAGTTCTGGGTTAATTAACCACATTAATACCATGGTATAACAACTTTCGCCAATTAAAGATCTTTTCTTTTAACCGGCGTTTTACAGCATTAACCTAAGCTGGAATTTGCCTTGCATTCCTAGACTCGTACGTTCCATCTGATAGCTTGTCACATGCAAACAAAGGATGTAGACTCAGTGCTTTATTTTAATGCCAGGGATCAGTTTACTAAATAAATGACTTCTGTCAGAGTTAACTAATTATGTTAATTCCTTTGTTTGAGGACTTGTCAATTAGCAATGTTTAAAAATCTAAGCCAACGTTTTTATTTCGGAATGATTGGATTAACGCATTGTTATATTTTGAAATTGTCTTTACGATGCGTTTGTTGAACTGATACTGATGAAGCGGGCTTTTATTGCTTTCAGGCACTACTGTAGAATTTTTTCTCTTTTCTCCAGTCTCCCTGTTACACTTTATGAGGTTTTGAAAGTCATTGATTACGGACTCTTTTGTATCATGTGGTCTATTTGAATTTAGACCGACATACTAATCATAGTTAGTAGTCTCCTCTACTAACTATGTACTAATTCATGAAGTACGGGTGTTGATTCCGAAGCCGACCTTGGATAAGCAAAAGAAAACTTCGGCGTCGGAACTAAAGCAGTTACACAGTCGAAATTCCAGCCTAGACTAGTTGGGAAGAACGGCTGAGCCGTATCAAATGAAAGTGGACTTAAAGCGACGAACTTTTCTTGTACACACATGGTGATGTAAAGTTCAGCGTTAAAACCGAGCATACGTTAGAATGAAAGGCTTCATAGGCGCACAAGCAGTAAAGGCTGTGGACCACAAGATCGACCCGACGGAATTGATGGAAAACTGGTAACTACAGGTATTCCTAGGCAGCGTGCGAAAATCGTCGAGGTGAAGTAATAAATCGGTAAGATACCAATGTATAACCTCAGCCCCACCCACCCACCCACCCCACCTTAAGCTATCCACCCGTTTCTTTTCTAAGGGCTGGATGGGCCTTTACCCTCTCCTTGTTCCCTCCAACTCACTACTGAATAATGCTGCAGAAGTTAACTTCATTTTCAGGAAAAGATTTGTGAGCATTGACTTAACAGCTCTCTCGAGAAGTAAATAATTTATTGCAGATAGAGCTTTTCAATTTACTTGTGCCGGAAAGAAAAGGCTTTGCCAGCCAATATAGCCTTTAAGTTGTATTTTTCAGGGATGAAAATATTCTTCGCACAGTATTAATGATCTTTTTGACCCGTTACATTACTGAGAGAGAAGTGTACAAATAGAGATCAAGCATTGCTCAACATCCAACCAAACATGCGGGTAGTGACAGGTAATCAATTCTCTTATGTACAGGCAATAACGTTACTTATCAACTGACCATCATTATATATTGACAGGTATTGTCTAGGAACGATCCAGTGTTACCGGTCGGCTGTCATACGCCTTGTGGGATGAATCTCGTGGCCTTTCTCGTCGCACAGTGATATGATTCCACCGGAAACGAGCGACACATGGGTAAGATCCCTTGGTAAAGATTTAGTAATCTGAGTAGTTGTAACGTGTTTATTTGAGGATCCGGGGCTCGAGTTTAACGCGCTGTTTGTAAATTTATGTGGCAATCCAATGCAAATTAATGACCAGTTGACGATGATGTTGGCGAGTATTGTGTGTCGTGATTTACGCTGGAGAAGATGACTTACCGCTCGCTAATGAGGGAGGTTAGTAACCATTTCCTGTTTCCGTTTTCGATCAATGTTCAAAACAGAGAAAGTGGGAGATTTTCAAGCCGTTTATTATGTAGCCATTTACGGTGTTTTTACGAGCTTTGACAAGGAAAGATTGATGTTATTAATAGGATTTTCGACAAATTGCCTCATGGTCTCATGGCTTAAAAACTAAAATCGCGTGGGCGGTCAGACCTTAAGCGTTGAGATGAGATAAGAGCTCTAGTCGTTATCCTGCCATTGCTGTATCTTGTAGTTCAACTCAACAGATGCCTAAAATTCCCCACACGGTTATTGGCTTCGACCTCTCTTTGCAAAGGATCTAGAGTCAAGACGTCAGTTATAACCCTTTTAATCAATCGCCGACCATACTCAGGGACGTTAAATGGCTTTCTTTTGTCCGTCCGTAATTGGAAGGAATAGGAAACCTGCCAACTCAGGGAAGTTTAAAGGTAAGCATTCCTGGGTTGAAAATTTCTGAGCTCATTTTTATTCATTGAACCCGGCTCGTCGCCCTGTTGTTGTTGTCTTGTAACTGTGCAACATTGATTTGTCGATTTTCTGAATAAGAAACGAAATAAATTCCACGGCAGGGGTTGGGTCGTAAAATCTTCATCTAAAGAAATAACATTCTTTCCACGGTGATTATGAGTAAATATACCGTCAATATTGCTTCATGATCAACGTTTTGAACATTTTTAAACTGGGTTTATTTTCGATTGCACATTACAGTAATATACTCAAGATGGAAGTTTTAAAAAATAAAAAAAAATAAAAAACATGAAGAACATGAGATGAAAAGATTAAGAATTCATAACAATGCTTTTTAGTTGTGTAGCTTTACTAAACAAACATAAACGTGATAACAATTCGCGTGATCTACTTTTCTTGTTTTAGGTTTAGAAATTTCGAGTGTAGAGTGAGATCCTCCTTATACTTTCCTTTCAACGGTTGGATCTCTGGACGAACTATTCATCTCTTGTTGTATTTCAGAATTCGTTCAGGCTCAGGCAAATACGAGTTAGTCAGCTCAAGGTCTGATACAACAGATGTCTTTACACTTGGAAGGATTAAGCCGAATTGGTAACCGGTATCCAAAACAAAACAGTTTGTTTGTGACTCTTGAAAGAAAACTGTTAACATATTATCGCGCTTTTCTACTTGAAATACACCCAACTGAAAAGCTCTGCGATGGACATCGTTCGCTGAATGGAGAACAATTGTATCTCGAACAGCAAATTGTGCCAGGTCCACTTTTCGTCCATACCATCTCTTTTTTTACATTTAATTTCTGAACGACGAAGAAAGAATTATGCGCAGTCATTTAATTTAAAGATTTGACCGTTGTGTTTTCGATATCAACGGACAAGGCTGACCGAACATTGAATTAATTGTGGATTTTTTTTGTAGTTTTCTACTGGAATCAGTGATAAAAATATTACAAGCATGACACAGCACAGACTTCTTGACGCAATATTAGAAAGTCGTGTAAACTTGTCGAGTCTCAACTCACAACATTGTTTACTTTTTGCGCAAGCTTTTGGATTTTTGCATAGTTTTGTTTCCGCTTTAAGTAGACGAATGGTAGAAGTGTTTGCAAAAAGCTGATAAATTATTTTATCAAAAGATAAAGACTTCATCTGATTTCTAGATTTATTATGTCAATAGGTCGTCTCCATGGTTCATGGTACAACTATGTATGAAAGTTTTCAAGATTTATGTGTCAAATCGTAATAAATAAAATATTATTAGAAATCGATGTAATTGTCATTTTAATTGTTGTTACGGTTTTCTTATTTGTGAAAGGTCTGCGAATTCATTTTACATTTAATTCTAAAAATTTTTCGAGGTTTACCAAAGCAACTTAGGCTATAACCTATGCTCATTTTTTTTTTTAGATGTCGTCAGAATATTGAAGTATGTAGACGTTGTAGTCGTCATTGAAACGGTCGTTAGGTCGTTATCACGAAAGAATTACAACAATCATGAGAAATGAAGAAAAAAGTATTTAACAGGCTTTTGCTGAGAACGAAGGGAATTGATACAGGCTCCCTCCAGCTAGAGCGGCATTATGAGAAAAAGAGAGACAAAACGAAAAGCAGAGAAGGGGAGGACAAGAATTTCGAATACCCTTCTTGTATTTGTAGGCCTGTAGCATTAGACCTCTCATACTTTGGACCCATTGAGTGTGGAATTCGACAACGTTTTAACTATATCATCAGGAATGTTCTAGTTACGTACTTTACTAAGACTTTCGATGAAAATGAGCTCACATCAACTTCACTCCTTGACCTCAGTTCGCAATGCAAATCAATTTGTTTATTATCTGCGCGTCTCAGCCTCTTTTTCCGTTTGGCAGCTGGACATTTTTGGTGGAGCAGCATCCTGATCAGCTTTGGTCATTACATGATATTAGTTAACTGACGCGTTGAGATTAGGTTAGGTTGCTAATCGCCTTCAGCCTTCCCGGCTCGAATTACGCTGTGTTCAGCTTGTCAGATTTCACACGGTGGAGTTACTAACTGTAACCAGAATCAAGTTTCTTTTCTCCATTCGAGCTTTTCGTAGACTAAAGAAGAAAATACTTTAAGGTACCTGTGTTGGAAAGGAATATTATCATCACAGGTTTTTTTCCTTTTTTAAATCAGTGAAGGTAATCGATCGATGCTCAGGAAAGAAATCAAGTGTTCAGTCGTAGCGGGAGTAAAACTTCTGATCAGTGTGTTACAAATTACTTCAGGGACAGCTTGGCCATTGGACTAAGATGATGTATGTCGATATATTTCTCAAGTTTGTGCAGTGATGAAAATAGAGATGGTACATTACTGGGATAAGCCTGGTGACTAATGTGTCTCGTTCCCACACTAAGTGGCTTACTGCGCAAATTGACAAACCTTATCAAGTTCTATTCCTACAACTGTGTTTGACTCTTGTTTCTTCTTTATGGGTAATAAGTCTAATCCAGTGGATTTTTTCAACCTGACAGCCTAGCTTGTAGAGCGTTAAGGACTGACTGGGTGGTGCTACCTTAGATATCAAAAGTGCACATTGTTTAAGGGATAAAGTAATTAATTTTATGATAATCCTTCCGTTGTTAATTCAACTCAGCGCTCTCAACACAAATATTCCTGCTTTGTAAATAGGGTTTCATGTTGTCAGATTTACCTTTAATGGCGCCGCTGACGCGTATGTTTTAGATTATCCATATTATGGCGGATATTGCACCTTCTAGTTCTCTTTAGCGTGAGTTTTCTCATGCAATCGTTCTGAAAATTTTATGAGGCGGTCTGGAAGATATTCTCTATCAGTAAGTCAAATCAAAACATCAGAATGTACGGGTTAGTAACATTCTTTACCTTCTTCAATATTCATGTTAATAATAGCAACACAAGAGGATGATGACTGGCTAAGCAAAAACTTATTAGAGACAATTAAACATGACAAAACTCACGGGAGAATGATTGAGAATAAATTCTTGTTACTAATGTTGCTGAAAGTTTTTTTTAAATTTAGATTTTTTTTACTAAAGGCCAAACTGGTGCACAGTCCATTCCATCGGGTTTGTAAAACTGTAACATTAAATTAGCGCGCAGAAGCGTACAAAAGGAATCCTTTCAGAAGGAATCCAACAATGCACACAGGCCATTAAAATGTCTTCTGCTCGTTAAAGATGTTTTGTACCAAAATAGTATCAGAATGCTTTGCTTCAGTCACTGAAGTGTAATTCGACCACGAGATGCTAAAATCTCCATCAAAAATGCAATTTCAAATCAGGATCCCACAGAGATTCTCCTCAAGGTTAATTACATTTTCCCATTGACTGATCGAAAAAGAAGATGGATGTTGAAAGTGAGATGTTCACTTTAGGTTGCCAGATCGCTAGAAAACAATTTTTTCCACGCCATTCAGTTAATAAGCTTTCTCGGAATGGAAAAAGCAGCAGCGCAATCAGCTTTTTTGTCTAGCTTTCTGGAGAATGAGAAATTATGAATTACATTGTGCAGTAATACAGGTCTGGTATGCCAGCTTTCTCCCTCTCTCTTTCTCTAGAATATTAAAGATGACGTGTTCCCGCAAATTGTCAGCCAATAAACTTGAATAAACTGATATATGGATTCTTTAACCACGCAAAAAGAACGGCTAAAACATCTGGGGGTAAAACAAATCTAGTTTAGCTCTTAAATGTGTTAAAACTCAAAGACAGACAATTTATTCGATGAACTGAATTTTGCTAACAACAGTTATCCTTCGTTAAAAGAAGAAACTTTTCAAATTTAGCCAATTTCAGTAATGGATAATTGTGCTTGTGATTATCAAGAGTTATTTCGCAAATTATTGTGCACCTCAAATTTAGGTTAATATAACATCAGTCACCAGAATTAGGTATTGAAAAGAGATTCATGAAACCGTGAGTGGTTTGCGAGATAGACATGAATGCAATATTTTCTTAAGCAAATATTTGGAATTTTTTTTTATCATTCAAATACATTTTATCCTCTTCTCTTACTTGTGCTGTGAAAAAACAGTGGGAGGGGCAATACGACTTTGAACAATAACTTTTAAGTCTCCTTCAGCTTGAATTAAAATTTGCATGTTTAAATTGAGTATTAATATAAGAATAGTTGATCTATCCGATAGCTTTTTGTGTATATTCAAGGTTTGAACATGACAAAGAACTCTCAAATACAGGAAGATATCGAATTCTCTTTGATATCCTGTCATCCTTCCGATTTCTAATTATGTTCCAAGCACCTGCTCCCACTTTTTTTCGCCGAAAAGAAAATATTTTTATTCTTTTCTTAAATTGCTTATTGTTTTAGACCTTTCAAATTGGACGGCTGCAAATCCAAAGCGTAGCTTAACGTCTCCTTGATATTAAACAAATGATTTCAATACGCCATATCAAGGATCACAGAGTGAATCTAAATCCTGAATATTTCGAGGTATCCATTAAAAACTCGACATAAGTAGGCTGTAATGAACGTACGCGTCAAGCATCTGCCGTAGCCATGGTAACGCCAAAAGCTGTGAAGCACGAGACTTGTATGATTGTTTGCTAATGAGTTTCCCTCCTTCAACGACACACTACATTTTGACTCAAGTGTCAAGCGACCTCCCTAAAGCTGCATTTCAACCGAAAAAAACCGTCAAACATGGATTGGGATTACGATCAATCAGAAGACGGTGAGCAAAGTGCCTGTTATTCCAGGAAATTTCGAAATTCAAACTTTGTGTAAAAGTATCATCTAAGAAGTGTTTGTAATATTGGTAACATTCCAAACAATTATGCATAAAATGGAACTGAGGACTAATCAACCGGCTTTTTTTGGCAATGAAATAATTCTAAAGCCGTTTTCTTGTGCTTCGATCGACTTTTAATGATGGTTGTTTCCCTAGTTCGTAAGTATAGCTTAAATTTTGTCGATATAACACTGATGGGATTGACTTTGGAGTGATGTAGGTAAATCAAACCTCGTAATCTGCGAAGGTTTTGAATTATCATAACATGACGTCCCCAAGGACTGGCAGAAAACAACAAAGCAATTCCCTTAGAATATGAGAAGTGTCATAGAATATTATGCTTATATTTGCACAATTTTCACAACGACTGATGGACTGATCTGTGGCGTTTTCTTATATCAATTTTTATCCTCTTTAGTTTTCATTTTCGGAAAGTCCTATATCGATTTCAGAGAAAAAGAAGGAAGTTCATTTAGTAACTCGAGAAATGCGTCAGTCGTACTATTTTTAGTTTGTAAATTGGAAAAATTGGGGTGTTTGTGTTATTGAGGAAAATAAAGTTTTTAATTTTAATTATTTTAATTGCTCTCAAAAAAAAAACTATCCTTACAAAGAGAAAAGGTATCAAAAAGCTCACTTGTAAAGTGACAGTGATTTACACTGTCATCAAAGCTCTAACATCTTTATCTTTGAAGAAAAGGCAAAATCATTTGGAAAGTATGAGCTTTATGTTTGGATATTCGATGAAAAGGAACTTGTTGATAGGAGATCAAGGAATATAATCATTTTTGAAACGTCCAAAACTTCTATGGTGTATCTACGTGCAAGCATGAATTGATGAGTGCGTCATTCAAAGCACAAAGCATTCTTATTCAAATTTCATCAACTGGAAAAAGGATTCTGTTTGGATTTTGGGTCAATTTCACTTAAATTCATGGCACGTTTTCTCTAAATTATAACAATGTCACTGAATACCTTGCATGTAGAACTTGATTAAGGTTAATTTCTCGTAAAAGAATGAAAATTCGGTCATTTCCGCTTTCACGTACTGCATACATCAGTGATTATAAGGCAACTTGTACCACTGGTTTAGCTGTGTGGAACCCAAACAAAAGGGCCTGCTCGGTAAGAGGTCTTATAGGCGGCAGTAGTAACTGATAACCAGATTTTGTTGAAACTACTGGGTATCACGTATTTATTTATAATCAGGGATTTCACTGATATCGAGTAGTACTTAGGTTGAAACGAAAAAGTGCCCTGTGACAGAGGAAAAGATTCAGCGGCCCATATAAATGTTTAGGTATTTCTTGGAAAAAGTATCACCACACAATTGCCCTTCCTGACAACTCAGTTGTAAACAAGGGAAAGAAACTGAAATAAGAGGATTGTATTTGTGTTTCCAAAATACCGATAATCAAATTGTTAACTTAAGATATGTTGCACGAATCCAACGAAAGTAAGTGCTCCCAATACTCGTCTAGACCTCTGTGCCGCACGCGCTACAGGAAAATTCGCGCGCGTAGACGGCATTAGAGAGCTTAAGCACAAACGTTTTTGAGACGCGGACGGGAGGTGGAAGTTACAAGTTCTCATTCCTGATGCTCTAAAAACCTTTCGATCAGCACAGTTTAATTTATAATGCAAAAAACGGCTACCCTACTGTAGATAAATTGGTGTCAAAGCCCGCGAAAGTTATATTTTTTTGCCGGTTGCCGTCCGCGTCTCAAAATCGCCTCTGCCTAAGTTCTTTATTGTGAATACCACACTGATAGACAACTTCCGTTCAAAAAATCAGTTTCGAACGTCAACCAATTCCATTTTTTTCCCCTCAGTTTCTGCAATGAAAAAGGCAAGGAAAATGAAGCTGCATACATTGAATCCACTATTACCGGGCGGCGGCGGACAAACAGAGCTGGGCATTGACCAACAAGATGATGATAGTGACAGTGGTATAAGTCAGGTGTATAACCCAGTCAGTACATACAGACGCGCACAGTTCTCTCTTCCAGACATTGCAAAAACTGAACTAGCATCAAAGCTTTTAGCCGCCACTCCAGCTCATCCAGCTCACATTAAGGCCAGAGTTCTATGGAGATATATTGCTGTTGAACGAACAGACTTACAAGTCGAAAAAGGCGAAATTATACTACTTCTTTACCGAGAAAAAAGCAAGGTTTATGCTGTCAACAACAAAGGAAAAAGTGGGTTTATACCCTTTAATTACTGCACTGTATTAAGGAAAAACGATTTTGTGTCAAATGTTTACCATCCTCAAAGTGAGAGAACAAACTACGAAAAATGTTCATGGCAAACAAATGGCTGCCATCACGAGTTTGTAGATGCCTCTTATTACTCAAGAACAGTTACTTCCACTAATTCCCATATTCATCGAAGTCGGAGTGAGGAATCTCTTTGTTCTCACAACGACTGTGAGTCGCTAAGTAGGAAAATTTCATCGTCACTAGAAGACTTATCCGACGACAATCGAATTGCCACGATGATGTCCGATCTTATTAACTGGGATCGCAAAGCTCCTGAGACCTACAGGCGTCGGCAGAAAGTTCAAGTGAGCCATTTCCGAAAGTTTGAAAATGAGTCTGTAATGGTTTTATTTGACTTTCATGCTGCTGATGAGAATGATGTGGACGTTCAGCGAGGAGAAGTCGTGACGGTTTTCAATAGAGATGATCAGGATTGGTGGTGGGTAATGAGAGATGACGGGTTGGAAGGATTCATTCCAAGTTCTTATGTGTCTATTGAAGCAGTTCGAATGTCTCCAGGTAAGTCTTCGAGGCTATTCAAATACTCTCCCCGCAGAAAATTTACTTGAACTTCAGACATTAACTGTGTTTTAAAAGAAAGGACGTGCTACTAAATTCAGACAAGGTACACATGTTTAGGTGCTCGTCGACTTCTATAAATCTCATGGTCACTGAAGACATCTTAAACTTTTCAGATTTTTCCTGCTGTTGTCATTGTTTTGGTTTCACGTCACATTACATTTTTATTTTTTAGAATGCACACCAAGGAGTACAGATAGTTCAGTTGGTAGCTCAGAGGGAAGCATTAATCAAGTCAGGTTCCAAGATCCACTCTGCACTATACACAGTTACGAGATAGAGCACTCGGACTCAGACTCTGTTGGACCACATGAAATACATGACTCAGATGACGAGGAAATGTACATGGACTCAAAGTGGAGTACGTGGTGTTGAAGTAAAAATGTAATAGGGTTCGTCACTTGAGCATAGATAACTTCATTACTATTAAGAGATGTGAAGTGTAAGAGACAAACAGTTTATCAGATAAACCTACTTTTCGGGAAGTTTTCAAATCTTTATTTGGTTTCTTTTCCTCAGCCTTGTGTAAATCCGAAATATTCTTTTTGCAATCATTTTCGCAAGCTGTTGAAGGAAATTTTCTCCAGCCGCTAAAAAACAGCAATTTCAGCTTACCACAGGCTAGTTCATCTTTATAAACATGTAAACGTAAATTTTCTGTGGGAAATTCATCCAGCTCCTTATCGTGTGCATTTCCTCTAAGACTTATGTAATAAGTAAGAATTAAAATTTAAGTAAGTTCTTAAACTGTTGTATTCAAGTTTGTGAGATGGCATCATTTCTATCATTGGTATAAATATTATTCCTGAAAATTAATCCATGTTTATGATAAAAGCAAACATAACTTAGGTAGAATTACCTCCGGGGTAAATGGCGTTTGTACCCTTTTCTCCGTTGAAGGCCGATGTTTAACTGATTCGCAGGCCCGGTGGTAGCTTCAGATTTCGCTGAAAACTAATATTTTGATACTTACTCACTCTGCTTATCAGGCTGGGGTTATATTTCCCCTACTGAACTTATCGTTCTCTTACCCATTTTCCCTGGCCGATTGGCCAAGTGGATTTAAAACAATCTGGGTACAATCCATGCTTCCGGCCGGCGTCACTTTACGAAGGGTTAAACTGATATCTTTTTCCTTTTCTTTTCTTTCGCGCTGAAACTCGTCTTTCTATATTATCAATTGGACTGCGGATATAACTTGTTCTGAGCTGTAAACGGTTTACTCAGACCTTTCAATTGGCCTTCGGTAGACACCTCTCTCTGCTCTTATTTCCTCGCTCTCTTGGTGGTAATCTAAGCGAAATTAGTATAAATCTACAAGCGCTCTATCGCAAATGTCGTAACCTTATTGGCTGCATAGCTCACTCTCTATTCCATGATGGATGGTGAGTGTGATACAGTTTTCAACTGTAAAAGTCAAAGTAGTTACGATGTTGAGAATAGAAGATCAAATGAGGGAAACCAACGCGCCATGCCGATATTTCAATGGAGCCTTCGTTAAGTATTTAATCACCTTAGTGGTTACATGATAAAATGAAAAGAGTAGCAGTGAAGTATGTTCGCAAGTTCTAAAAGGTTAAAATTCTTACAATTCTCTAAAAAATGTTCTATCAAAGTCTGAAGTGACTTGAGGTTGGCTAAAATCTTAAGAATATGAGTTTTCACCTTTGCTTTTAAATAGATAAAACGTATGTCTTTTCTTAGGCAATTATTGGCCAGGCTGTTTCAGTCTTCATTATACACGTGGTGTGACCTTAGTTGTATCATTACACAATAAAACACGAAACTAAAACGTTTGACTGGTCGATTTATTTCAGGTCAATGATAACAATAATGGTAACAATAATAATGATAATAATACCGAAGACCATAGTGATGACAATGATGTTGGTAGAGGCCTTGAAAACATTACAAAGAGAAGGAGCTTCAACCTTTATCTATTTTTTTTGTTCCGAGACATAACTTAAGTTTCACTTTTTGAAAAAATGTTAAATATGAACTTTTTCTGTAAAGAAAAAAAAACGTTGATGTCAGGAGTGGGATTCGAACCCACGCCTCCATTTGGAGACCAGAACGCCCGCTCTCGTGTGACACGAGAAGGATATTATCCTTGAGTCTGGCGCCTTAGACCGCTCGGCCATCCTGACAACACATTGAAAATGAGTTAATTTTCAGTATTTATTAATTTACTATGATATTTGAATATTTCGATCATCCAAAGTAGTAAAAGTTTTGTTTTTCACCCACATTTATTTCTATCTATGGGTAAGTCTCGTTTTCTTCGAGGCTCTCCTAAGTTTTGTACGGCCTAAGGGAATCTTTCATTCTCTGCATTACTACGACGGGCCAGAAGCTTTCGGACTGGAACCTAGTTTGGCGAATGCAAAGAAGTAATGGCCTAAAGTGCCTGAACGATATAAATGAACAGTAATAACTTGTTTTTTAACCTGGGGAAAGTGGTTATTTGCACAAAATATTACAGCCCTGACTTATTTCATGAACGAGGATCAAGAGAGACCGTGAGATGTGTTTCACTCGTGGAGAAAAGTGAAGGGAAACATGCTCAGTGTTTAAAAGTGATATTGAATGCTGATACGATCTTTGCCAAGTTACTTTGGCAACAGATCACTACCTCGCGTTTCTTTGGTGTTCATTTATCATCATGGCTTTATTCCCAGTTGAGAAGTAATACTGAAAGAAATGGTGAGAGAACTTTGATTTTTACTGGGAACTGACAATCGTTGATTTTACACATAAATACCACAGCGTACCTACAATGTGGGAAAGGAAATTAGGAGTTACTCTTTTTAACAAAATCTGCTTCACGTACAACACCCAAAAAATATGAACTACTTGAATGATCGCAAAATTTACTGATGCAAATCTACTTCAAAGAAGGAAAACACCAAGCATTCAATGGGGAGGTTTACATTAAAATCGAATCATGAAATTCTTCTCCCACCTTCCCTAAAATCCATTCCCAATCTGGTATGATAGACCTTGATGTCAGCTTTCTAACTTTGGCAGCCTGGTACTATGGAGGGGTTGAAGAAGAGGTCTCATTCCTCCAAAATCCCTCTTCCTAAGGCAGAGCACAGGCAGAAGAAGGTCAAATCACATCAAACTGTGTGCCATTACTATTATGGTTTCTCGTGATGATGTGACCTCAGCATCTAGGCTGACATGGTTATGGCAAGTTGGATTTTGCTGCCTTTTTGATGAGCTTGGGTGCCATGTTTATCATTAATTTATAATTGTAAAAGGATCAAGTGAAGTCCAATGTGGTCTGTAATTATACAAGTGATTAACAAAATCAGACAACCACAAAGCAAGAGTCCACTTTGTCAATCACTCTTATAAGTACAGACAGAATTGGATGAAATAAAGCCCTGATACCAATTAATCAAAACTATGACAAAGTTTGGGAAGGGAACTAGACATTGGTGATATGTTTTTATAAAAAAAAAAACAAAAGTTAATGTAGCAAAATGCGAGACAACAGTGCACACACATGATGCGTTCTGTCCACTTACACAGACATTTCATGCTAACTGCCCCTTTAACTGTCAAATTACAAGCATGATGCACAGACTGTCCTAGTAGTGTTCAGATGGCTCCCCCCCCCTTCCCCAAAGCAATTCTAGGCATTTGAACTTTTAAAGATTGGTTCATTCGAAGTTCTGTCCCCTGTGCACCAAAATTGTGTTCAAATGCCCCACCAAAGAACCTGATTTGATAGTCATTTTTTTAGTAAAAGGCAAGATTAGCATTGGTGTATTTCTTGTAGACTTTTTCTTCAGAACCATCTACTTGGGAAAGTGAACTTTTACCTTTAAACACCTTCATATGAAAAGATAAAACACATTTATTCTGTTGAAAAGACTTGATAGTTCTGGTTCAAATTACTCACCTCAACCAGGCAAGGTTCAAATTCCCCACTCCACAATGCTTGGATAATAATCAAATGCCTGTAGGTTGTGCTTCTTATAAGACTGGAAATTAATTGATTGTTTCAGTAGCTTCCAGCTAATAAAGGCAAATTTGTGGTTACTAATCAATCTCAGGAATGTTACAATTATGGTATAAGTTAATATTAAAATTTTTAGTCAGGGCAGTCTACAATTCACTATAGCTCCACTTCAGGCTGCAGTGTACTTTGATTATTCTTTTTCCCTTGTTTGAAATAACTTAAGGCTTTCTATTCCTATTTTCCTCTCTGTGCTGCAGAGCAGCTGTCCTCTGCCTTTAATGGCATGATTGATCTTGGTGAATCCTGTTCAATCAATATACAAGGAGAGCTAAGCGAGATGAAGATTCCAACATTTTGTAAAATTGTGGTGAACATTGGTGTTCAGCCTTTAGCACGTTTATGTCTGGAGCCTGATCTCAGGTGGTAGGTGTATCATTGAAGTATTGTTATTCTCTCCTCATTGTACCTTTATAGTAGGAGATATTTATTTTACTGATTGAAAGTTTTGGATCATTACTCATTCACATTAATGGTGAATTTGTAGGTCAAAGCGACTTGTAGCTGACCTTGTAGAGTTCATGCAGTTACAAGATGTGATGGCATGGTTGTCAACCTTAGGAGGGGCATATTCTGCAATGGGAGACCATCTTTGTAAATATGTGAGTGATCTTAGACTATAGGCAGTTGAAGCAGATGTTGACTACAATCACTCTATGTTCACTTGACTTTTAGCGAAGTTGTAATTATTTTCAATTACTAAGCTGGTTGGGTGTCTTTGATAGTTTGTACCTAGACTGAAATGTGATTCCCAGAATTAATTTATCACTAGATTGCTGTAAACTTCACAGGTGAATCAATGATCACTGAACTACTGGAAATAGTACAATAATTAGTGACTGTGGAATAATGGTCTTACAAGCTAACTCTTACTGGTGTCATAAATTCTAAATTTTTTGTTTTTTCACAGTCTGAGAAAGCTGGTCAGATCTCTCAACATCAGTTACTTGTGGCCTTGAGATTAGGGAATCCAATTCTTGTGGCACAGTGCAAAGTCTTTGCTGCATTTAGTTTTATACAACGTGGACAGCTGAAACTAGCAGCTAAGATAGTAAGGTATATCACTAAAAATTTGTCATCAAAATAATACTCTGGTTTTTGAAAATAAAACAAGATACTCTGTTATCAGAGGTTAAACAAGGAAGTAAAAACAAATTGTCTTAATTAGCCTTTTATGTGGTAAGTCAAATTGAAAATTTCATTTTATATAGCCAGACAGCCATGCAGAGTCAGTTAGTCATCCATGCAACCACAGCCTTCATGCGGCTAGTCTCACCTGCTGGCTAGTTCTTAGTAATTTGTTTTTTCATGGTAAATCACCTAGTTATAATCATGGGTAATTTAGTATTATCAACTGAGCTAATAATGTACACTAGCCACTGTAAAGAGTTTAAAAACTGACGTTTCGAGCTTTAGCCCTCTGTCAGAGTGATTGGAGGAGTTGTGGGTTGTGTATGGGTATATATGCAGAAAATGGAGCTATGCTATTGGTGGGAGTATGGTGATGAGAAAACAAGTATAAATTAGTTGAATGAAATGCATTTGATACTGTGGGGTTTAAGAGTGCTGATTTAAAAGATAACTTTATACCATTGCATTACTTTTGGCAATGAGTGCAATCTATAACCCTAAGCCTAGGTGTGAGGGTGGAAGTGAGAGTGAATGGAATCCAATCAGTATTTTCCTTCTCAGCTGTTTGTAGTACTAGTTATACATTGGTAAAACAGGAAGACAAGTAGGTGACTGATTCTGAGAACACCTTTGCAACTTAGAAAGAAATGGCATGGACATCAGTCACTGGACACTTTAATCTCCCCAATCATTCTTAGCAGAAAATGGCAGTTTGCAGCCTTTCCCTACATCTAGACAGTTTAGAAAGCTGCAAAACTCTAGAACAAAAATTTATCTTTTAAATTGGCACTCCTTATCCTCATGGTATCTATGAGCACTTTTTATTCAACTAATTTATTCTTGTGTTTTGGTCACCATATTCCCACCAATAGCATAGCTCCATATTCTGCATATAAACCCACACACAACCCACAATTCCTCCAATTGCTCTGACGAAGGGCTAACACTTGAAACGTCAGCTTTTCAACTCATTATGGTGGCCAGTTTATACTGTCAGTCATTTAGTTAGTTAGCTTTTAGTGCACCAATTAGCTGGAAGGAACGTTTTCAATCTTATTCATTCATTTAATGTGCTCTTTCAGGGAGCAGTACACACTTGCAACATCTCATGGTGTTGGAAGAGATGATAAGGTAAGTGACAAGCTGGGTAAAGTTCGTCATTCAGTCAGGAGGACTAGAAATAATTATGATAAAAATAATAATAATGATCAAGAGAATAAATGTAACTTATTTATTTATATTAAGCTCATTAGTTTATTTTATGAAATTAAATTTTGGGGAATAATTTCAAAATAATAATTCCTCATTATCTCAAATTGTTCAACACTTAACTGCTGTCATTTTTGTTTTATAATATCAGCTGATATCGTCATGTAAAGCTGCTTGGCACAGAATAAAACACTTGAAAAAACAGAAAAAGGTATCTTTATTAAAGCTAAGACCTGTTTGAGACAGAAAAACTGTTTCTTGGTGGTTAAAGAATTTACCTTAGGGAATAATATTGATTCCTACCTAGATTTACTACTAGGTTAATCTATTGATTGTCTAATTGATTCATTTATTGATCACTCATTGGGTGCAATAATTGACTTATATATGTCCTGATACACCTGATTGGCTAGCATAACCAAGTGCTAAATTGTTAGATGTTTGTTCAAGGCAAAGAAGGGTTGGAATAATTAATGTTTTTCTCGCTATGTTGCCACACAAATGTTAGGTTATATCACTCACACTATTTCAATTTTTTACTTTTTTTAATTCTTAGATTGACCAAGAAATCATGAAATCAATCACATGATATGGAGCATTTAGCTGTTTTGATGTTCCCCATCTGGTCTTGCCAATATTTGTCATCTTATTGCTGGACAAACTTGTAGTAATTTGTCCCTCTTCTTCAAGAAGCAATTGGAGGAGATTTCTGAATGAATGCAATGTACCTTGCGAGTAACTTACAGACAACTGATGATATTGAAAATTATACTACCAGTATTATAACAGTTCTTTACTCTGCTGACAATTTCAGTAAAGGACAGTGAGGTAAATGCAACCAGCAGGATATCTTGTGTCAGAAGGCTGTTATAAATTTGAAATGTAATTTAGAAAAGCCTGTCGAAGGACCCATACAAACAATAAAACAAAACCATGTATGATAAAAATTACCCATTAAAAGAAAAAACCAGTTAACCTTCAAATATGAAAGTTTACAGGCTGAGCTTGCATGCAGTTAGTGACATTAATGTGGGTTATTTGAGGGACGATCACCAATTTGGAAGAATTAAAATTTAAAATGTAGGTTTAGTGCTGTGAGGGATCTGGAACGTGATTCCTTGTTCTTACTGCTATTAGGAATAAGTTTGATATATTAATATAAATATGTGTGTTTGGATGGTTTTGTTCTCTTTGTTTGTAAAAGGATGGAATGCTAAGTCAGGGCTGAAAGTTTTATTTTGCGGGGGAATGCAATGTCAGGACAGTCGTCTGTATTCAAGATTCTTGTGAGAATGATCTGCATTCAAAAAATTAGGACTGTACTAAAACAAACCAGTGTACCAATTCAGCGTTTCATTTTAGTTATTTTGAACTGTATTTTGCTTTACACTCACATGTATTGAGCACTTTCCTTCAGCATTTGGTACAATTTCCCACAATAATTCCATACTCACATTTGCCCACATCCACTGGGTTCGATTTTAAGCTCTCTTACTCTCATAGGCCAATAATTTGCTTGTAGCCACATACAAAGTGTGAAACTTCAGTCAATCAACCTGAAGACAGTTATTTTCCAACATGAAAGGGTATTGCATTGGAAAACTATTTCAATCCATTTTGAAGAGTGAAAACAGAAGTATTTTTCTAAAAAACTTCACCATTATGAGTGTTTTCAAGTAAGGTCAATTGATTGAAACGTAGATTTAGAATAACGTATGATTAACTGACAAGAACCAAGAAGGAGAGATAAAGATCTGTGTACCTCTGACTTACAGCGGGGGCTGGGGGTGGGTGCCGTTTGGAGGTCAAAGTTGATCACGTGACTCGGAAGCCATTTTGGAGTTGATTTGTCACTTGCCTACATTGTAAGAAAGTTCAACTTTTCCTCTTTTCTTTAGATAATTGTGGATTGGCGATGGCTTTTATCAAACGAAGATGAGTGTTTCACTGTTGTGTCATGAGTTTTAAAGCTACCAAGGTGAGACGAAAAGGGAAGTTGCTAAATTTGTGAGAACAAGGCAACCTACTATCGCACTTGCAATTCGCTTGTAATTTGTTTCTTGTTCATTTCACCATGCCCTCGTTTGAAGTGCTTCCTTTCTTCGTACTTTATCGATCATTTTTCTCTGTGTTCCACGTTAAGATCTAACTAATTCTAGAGCGTTTATTTGTGTTAAGGACGATCGCTGAAACAAAATTGTGGTCTTTTATGAATTGTAAATGGCTTGGCTTTGTTTATGTCTCAAAGGTGATATTAAAAAGTTGCACTTTTAGAGGCGCAGGCCGTTTATTGTCCAGGTTTTGTAAATGAAAATGAAATGTTCTTAATCCACCTTTTTTCTTCGGCATGTAAAACTGAAGCTAACGGAAGTTGATAATTAAACGTTTGTTTTTAAAAAGGACATTTTAAGATAAGTTAACATTTCAGCGTGGCACTTTCTTAGTTCTATTTGCAACTACTTCCCCGATCTTTACATTTGTCATGTCAGTGTTGTCACTTGGCCTATTTTTGGATTGTTCATGTTACCTTCATTTAATTTATTTAATATCAGTTCAAACTTTATAAACATTATTCAGTGCCGCTGGTAACTCATTATTTTGACTTCATTGCTGTCGTAGTTACGATCGCGTCCCGATCAACAAGTTTACAAATCCAATATTACTTCCTATGTCTTTAAATATAAACATTTATATTGTTATCATTTAAATGGTTAAATGACTCGATATACCGTAACAAACTTGTAATTACTTACATGTACTTGAGGTGCAGTGATCCTTGTAGAATGATTGCTTTACGAATATTTACAGCATGGTTATATCTACCTGGTAATGGAAAAAAAAAAAACCGCTAAAGCAAAGCAAACATTAATACAAGTAAAACTTAGTTATGTTTAAGTGAACCAAAATGCAAACTTGATATAAAGCAGAGTTTAGAATGGATTTAGAATCATTCTCAATATTTGAGATTTAAAGGGGAACAAATAAGGTGTATCACCTTTGTATTGAGTGGCTTGTTAAAGATAATTTATCTGAACAGGACTCTGAATGCATACTGCATGTTACAAATTTGCACCTTGTCACAAGGGACAAAGCACATCTTACTGATTACAGGTAATACACACACACACACACACACACACACACACTAATTGATTGTTAAAAGTATAATGCAAGTAGTGAGCAAAATATTTTTTTGTATTATGTGGGATTCATTACTTTGGCCTCTAGTTTTCTAAAAGTACCCATTACCTGGGAATCCAGTTAATGGCATGGGGTACCTTCTGAAAGGAAAACAAAAACAAACCTTTAAAGTGCCTTCTATGGGACAAACAAAAATATCTAATTTGCTCAAAAATTTAAGCCTGAAGGACACAAATGAATCAAAGTTTGGACTGTTTAGTGCGGTTATCTTGTTGCTATAATTTTGGCTGTCATTTTGCATTGTTGCACAATAGAATTATTCGACCTATTTTGTGCATTGTGTTGTCCTGATATGGTATAAGGTGTAATGGTGGAAAATTAATGCTCACTGCTACAGCACAGGTTCACACTATAGCCTCCAGTCACTAAGTTTATTACATGGTGCAATTTTTTTTGCAAAATCACAATCATTTCTTTTAGCCACAAGAAATTGACAGTGTGAGTCTGACCTTTCTTAACCAGCTTTAATGATAACTGAAACACTGTTTTTTCAGTTCATAGTCTTGAGAAGACATGGCATTGCGCATGAAAGGACGAAGTGGTTATCCACCAGACCAACAGGAATATGACATATTTTGGACAGAATATAGGGCCATTGAGGAGAGTCGGATTCCAGTAGCTGACGAGGATCATGATGATGAACACACTAAAGAACCTCAAGGAGGTACAAACTCAAGTCAATATTTTATTCATGTGACTGACAAGGAGTAATAAATAGACATGTTGTGTTACACACAGTTTGCTTCAAAGGTCCTATACACTGCCTCAAGTTAGACAATTTTGGGCAGGTATAGCATATGCAAGTTATTCATTAAAGTTCACTGTTTTTACATTATCTCTATGATAATTAAAATTTGTTATGCTTAGCTATGATTAATGCTATTTGTCCCTCTTTGTGTCTGTTTAGGGATTGAAAATGCTATACAACAATGAAATCTGGTCAGCAGTCTGCAAACTTTTGGGGAAATGCTCACAACTGTAAAATCTGTTACTAACTAAACTTTCATTGTAGACTAAGATATCCATTTTACTACTTAAAGTTTCTCTCACATCACTAATCCTTAAGAATATGTGTCTTCTCCAATCTACAGAATGTGAACAGGAAGTACAGTGGCTCAAAGAAGCTGGATTTGATACCATTGTAAAGAAATATAGAGGTATATATTAACCAACTTCAGTTTAGTATTTGCTGAAAAATCAGTGCAGAATATTACTGTTGTTATTTCATTATACTGTATATTCTATAGACTCTCTACTATGGTGTCTGGTCTTGGTGATGGACAAAATGCTGATCCCCAGTCCATGGATTACCCTAATGGACTATCCAGAAGGACTACCCCAGCAGTGCTTGTAATTAAAAAAAAAACCAAGTTGTCCCTATTTCAAATGCAAGACAACCTAACCCCTGGCTCTGGTCCTCATGATGATGGCTTGGTTGCCTATAAAATATTGTATAATTTGTTTAATAGTTATATCAGGCCCCCTAAGATAAAAAGAAAATGTACAATGACTTACTTAGAGTAATTCCTTTAAAAAACAGTAGTCTATTATATTATTACTAAATAATAGCTGGGTTTACAAACCTATAATTAAGTATCAACAATTTTAATGGAAGCTGGCTTGCTTCTCTCTGACAGCCATGGTATTTAATGGAATTTTCCTCCCTATAAATGTATATTTGATGATATTTGACAACTTTGAAAGTACTTTCCCGAATGCTTCAGAAAAGAAATGACTATCTGCTTGCAATCCTATTTTGGGGAGGCCTGGGTTTGAAGGTTTGGTGGTTTTCAGCATTGGTCAATGAACAAAAACACCAGATTTAAATCTTTTATATACCAGTCCAGAATTCTGTTGTGCCATAAGTATCATTCAGCTTCTTAAGTACATTTCATATCATTTATTTCAATTGGTGATTCCACATTCCTAAACTATAAGGAAATTGGAGTAAAAGGTATGAATGATTGAATCTTTTTCAACAGATAGCAAAGAAATTGATCATAATGATGTAGATTTTGAGAAGATCACTGGTTCCCTTACAAGGAAACAAGCGGAAGCTGTTAGAAAAAGAATAGATACCTTAAACCAAAGTACCAAGAGAAAGTTAGGTGTGTGTGTGGCCCAGCCAGCCAAACATTCCGACAGTAACTATCCAACAGATGTGAGAACAATTTTTCCAGTAAAAACTTGCGGGCAGCCCAGTAATGTAGAGCAGATACCCACCACATCAAGGCCATCACTGCTCAGAAAGTCTTACAGTGAAGGAATACATGTGCAGAAGTCACAATCATTTAAGAATGGAGCAAGGGACAATGAATTTGCACAAACCACATGTAGGCTTTCGCATTCAGCTGGCATGCTTTCATTTCCAATAGAGGGTAAAGAGTTAACAGGGCTTCATTTGCATCCAGGACATGCAGTGGTTCCTGAGAGAAGATCTAGCGATGAATCTCGCTATCGAAAAGGTAAACTCTTTATATGATTATCCCCCTAGTTTGGCAATACATACTGGATATCAAACAAGACTTACCAAAGCATATGCCAGCCAAGTAAAATTACCATTTAATTTTAAGTCTGCTCAATTTCTGAGATAACACAATTAGGTTTATGATTTACCTAACTATTAGGTATGTGTAGTATCCCATGTTTCAAATTCTTGTTTGGTGTCAATTCTTTGCTTCTCTTCTACTCTGTTCTGAGCAAAATTTGCTGGGTTTGATCAGTTGTTTCCTAAATAACCCTGTTATGTCAACATTATCATTATTATTAAATAATCTGCATGTTACTCGTTAGTTTTTTTCCTAAGCCAGGATACATTCTAGTCAGGCAGGTATAAAAATGGTCTTTGTTATATTTTTATAAATAATCTGCCTGTCGTTCTTTTGTTTTTCCCTAAGCCCTCACAGATTCCAGTTAGGCAGGTGTAAAAATGGAAAATGGTCTTTTATTATATCATTATAATAACCTGCTCAGCAGTTATTAGTTTGTCCTTAAGCCCTGACACATTCTAGTCAGGCAGGTATAAAATTAATGGTCTAATCTGTAAATTGCAGGATTCCAGCAAGTAAAGCATCCCCATGGGGGATCTGTATTTTATTTGACTGGAACAACAAAACAAGAGCTGTTCCACACTGCCGAAAAAACCAAAGAGTCATGCGTGGATGAGATTAATGCTGATCTTAAAGGTCTAAGTGTATTACCACCTGATTCCAGCCCAGACTGTTTTCATGAGGTTCCTGTTGACTGTCCTGAGGAGATTCCAGTCGATGTTCCTCAAGACAGGGTTCATGGAAAACCAGTAAGAGTTAAAATGACTAAGACCCTAACTTTGAACAGCATGGCCAAACAGCTTTTTCTAGTTTCAATTAAAGGATAACAATATTGTACTGTCTGTTCTCCCTCTAAGGTTAAGGAACCCATCAAAGAAGTTTTAGTATAAGACTGACAAGCATCTTAATGATGTAAGAGAACATGTTTTTTTATTTGTTGGCACAGAATGGGAAAATAATCTGCAATGAGAAGCCTTTCAGGGAACCGCAATTTCCACGATTACCAGTAAGCTTTTTTTATGTTTTTTACATACAAGGATACAAATAAATCTGGAATACAAAGTCTGCCAAGTGTAGCTGCAATGTCTTGAGAATAATTACCCTTTTTGAGCCAGATATATGCAAAAGCTATGTTGCTACTATTTTTATTATTACTATGTCAGACTATTTTTTTGCTATGTTTGCTAAATAGTGCCCATGTATTGCCTATGAAACATGTCACAAGCCTAGAACAAAGAAAAAATTCTGAATCCCCACGTGGAATCAAACCTCAGACCTTTGGATTCTGAGCTCCGATACTCTACCACTGAGTCACAGATACTCTATGGTGAACAAGGCCCATCGGCCGGAGCACACAATCCAAAGGTCTGAGGTTTATTTCTAAAATTACTGTGTTAAGCACTGAAAAATAAATTGAACCTATGCACATATTGTGTAGGAAATTTTCACATAGTTTTAAAAGAACATAAGGAATTTCAATAAGTAGTAAAGTAAATTTAATTTGGTTGTAGTTTTATGGTTTTTCATGGTTGAATGTATTTGAATACTAACTTGTTTATTTGTGAAGAGCCCTTTAACAACACAAATTGAAGCAATGGACTCAGAGCCAAATTCCTTTCAACCAAACAAACCAAACATACTTCTAATTTTTTCAATACAATTTCTGTACACAGAACTTTACACTCACAAAAGATGAACTGGGTGTGACAAGTGTAGGAGATATCTCCTTACAGGATATGGAAAAAGTGCGGTCCCTGTCACTCATAGAACTCACAGCACTGTTTGATTCCCACGGACTGGCCCTTCACAGACGGAAGCCAGTCAGGAGAAGAGTTAGAGGTATGGAATATTGTCCAGTGAAACAAAAAATTGGCTTGATTTGTTATGATTCCTTGTTATCAGTACACCTCTGCCAAAGAGACAGACAGGCGGACAAACAGCTAGAGT
Organism: Pocillopora damicornis; assembly: GCF_964200805.1. Taxonomy (NCBI): domain Eukaryota; kingdom Metazoa; phylum Cnidaria; class Anthozoa; order Scleractinia; family Pocilloporidae; genus Pocillopora; species Pocillopora damicornis. Next base: position 41,033,216 of record NC_142670.1, read on the forward strand.
TGTCATGATTCACTACAATTCTACAGAAGGTAGATTCCTTTGCACTCCGTGTATTGCAACAATAGCTGCCATTTGGCATGCAAATATGTAGGAATATTTATTTGGGAACAGTTTTCTGACAGAAGAGCTGAAGGAAAACTGTGAGCTTTGAGGAACAGATAATGTTCAAGGACAAACATACAAGCATATTTTTGCACCATATGGAGGCTATTGTGGTTAATATCTTTCAAATATTTTTAACATGTGGGGAAAAATGTTTAAGAACAGCTTACTGTTTACTGCGTACTCTGATATGAATTTATGAACATGAAAAAACATTGAACAACCACACAATGCTATCTTATGTTAGGTGAAATTTTAAGCAGATTTTTCCATATTGGATACATGTAAGGTTTGAAAATTGGGAATATCAGTAGGGGTATGTCCTTGGATATCACCCAATTTGAGTTGGGAGACATGTAGTCATGCAATGTGTTTTAACCAATTGCATGCAAGCAAAATATTTGTTGGATTATAATCCTCCTCATTGTTGTTACTATTCATTATAACAATTCTAATTTGTTATCTCAGAATCAGGAATCTTTGGGGTGCCACTACAGAATCTACTTCAAGAGGACAAATTGAAGAATGAAAAAGTAGTAGTTCCTTCCTTTTTTACTGAGGTAAATTGATTACAGATCTCTTAGCTTTGTAAAGGTTAATATTCAGATCTAATTTCAAACTGCATTTGAAGCACTTTATTTCTGTTTTTCATGTGGCTGGTGTTAAATTTCTTTCAGCTCATTAGACAATTGGAGTCAAGAGGTATGTTGACATGTCTGCATTTTGATACTCTTATTAACTCTCTGTTACTGTGTCATCTCCTCCTCGTTACTTTGGAATGGCCTCCACCAAAAGTGGTGGAAGAGTGTTCGCATTCCTTTTTTTGTGAACTAAATGTTAGGGCCATGTGCCTTGAGTTTCTTGTGGTGTAATTCAATTATTTTTTAGAGTTTTTATAGTATACTTAAGTCATATTGTCATGGTCAGTTAAAGGGCTATCACAACTTAACCTTGTTGTAATTGACATTTTTTCAGTTAAATTACTTTGCATTAGTAGATGAATCTCTATAATAATTATTTTTCACAGGGCTAAAGGAAGAGGGAATCTTGAGAGTTCCTGGAAATTCAGGAAGAGTTAAGGTATTAGTGACTTTTGTTCTGCTTCTTTTCTTTTTTTAAATTTGCTTTACAGTCATCAAAACCTGTGTCATATAGTTAAGTATGACTGGATCTTTTTACAGGCACTAAGGGAAGAAGTGGAGGAAAAGTTCAATGATGGGTACTTTACATGGGATGACAGAAGACCTCATGATTGTGCAGCTTTGCTTAAACAGTTCTTGAGGTTAGGGGTTTTTAGTGGTTGAAATGTTAGTGTTCTAGATTACCCTGAGTTATGGAGATGTTCCCTTTCCATTCCAGAATTTAACAAAAATATTCTGAATGGTTACTTCTCAAAATTTCACTTTTAATGATCATGTATGACTACAATCCCATCAAATCTCTTGAACAAACCTGCCAAAAAAATTCCTGTTCATTAAGGTAAAGTAGGAATATTCACTAATAACCTTCAAAATTTTTCCGTGTCCGTTTTGTATTAAATTCAAAAGTTGTTATTGTATCCTAACAGGGAACTTCCTTTTCCTCTTTTAACTCAAGAATATCAACCAACATTTGCATCAGTAGAAAGTGAGTGGTGATTCATAATGTCACTTATAGGCTAAGTAAAAGCAATAATTTATTTATTGTCCATAGTGTGGGAAGTGGTTGCCCAATCTTCTGAGCAGGGAAGCTCATGTATAAAATGCTCAACAACAAAAAACAAAAATATAAGTTAAAAAATTAGGTAAAAATAAAGCACAAATTATATAAGATTGTATATAGATATGTGAGGGTCTTCATAGAGTTTCTGGATGTATCAAGACTATCAAAAGGATATATTAACAATGAAAATCATAAATCTAATTCACATCTATGGTGCAAGCCAAAAAGATTTTTTTGCCATCCTACGTGAAAGAATAGATTTGTCCCTTGACAAAAACTGGTCAAATATGATGCAATCAAGAGATATTAAAAGTTACTGAGCTTGGTTATAGGAAACAGAGAAACCTTTCATTTGCGGCTTGACAAATACAAAATGTATCTAATCTGGCTCACAATATTTTAAATTTTTTTTCAGGTATACCAGATAGAAAACAACAGCTTCAGGCATTGAATCTGCTGATTATGTTGTTGCCTGCAGTTCATCGGGACTGTCTAAAAGTAAGTTGTTGAGTTATGAGCATTTACAAAGTGGTTAAATTTTAAGGCAGAAAAAAAAAAAGACTACCAGTCATAGTGCCTGATGTAGAGAGAAAATTGTTAAGGAAGCTCTTAGAAGTTTGTGTTCTCAGTGCAGTACATTATTGTAAACATGTTCTCGTGTTGCTTGAAGATGTTTGGTTTGCAGTCTCTTGAATACAGTATTTCAACAAGGTTTATAACCAGGAAAAGTAAATTTTTCTTATAGATCCTCGTTCACTTCCTAAGTGGAGTTGTTGCCCAAGAAAAACATAACAAAATGGGTTTAAACAGTGTGGCTATGATTGTGGCTCCAAATCTGTTCATTTGTTCAAACAAGTCTCAGCCATCTTTACAAGAAATCAAACAAGCTCAAGGCACTGTCAACATTGTCAGAATGTTGATAAAATATCAAGCAATTCTATGGACAGTAAGTTCTTTACTACTCAGTGAGTATGAATAGTGAGTTATGTTATCTAAAACCAATAGGGTGATTTGTTATAATCATGGTCATATTACTCTTGTGTTCAAAAAGCTGGTTTTACACATAAAAATGATTCATTGAGGACTAAGGTGAAGTAAATTGGTTGAGTATGACACTGTCCATATAGAAAAGAGTCAAACTTGTCCTTAACAGTCTCCTCTGACACCAGGGGGAAGAGAGTTGACCTCCCAACAATGATATAGGGGTTCAGTAAGACTGATTACATGAACGTTTGGTGAGTTTTACTCTGATCTATGTATGTGGCATCACAAAGGAGAAGGTGAATAGATGGGTAGAAGCAATAAGGTTGGTATAGATTTACTTGGATAGTGTAGAACAATTTTTTTTTGTACACGTTTCATTTCTGCTCAGATTCCTGGATTCATGGTGATGCAGGTTCGTTATCTCTACGAAGCTGAAGGGAACAAGAAAGCCAAAGATGCTAAGGCGGTGGGTGTCTTTACTTCAGTGTCTAAGAGACAGTTGGCTTGAAGTTAGGGGTTGTTAATTCGAGAAGAATTCATATGAAGAATATCAAATTTAACTGATTAAAGAACAGTCCCACAAAAAGTTCTACATGTCTTTTTGAGCATATATTGTTGTGATTGACAGGTCAAGAAGTTATTAGCTAAACGTGCACGAAGTGAGGGAATGGGTGGATCTCCTCAGAAGAAACACTCAACTGGAGGAGATTCTCCTCTTGTCTCTATGGATGTAAGTGTCATCAAATAATTACTACTGTAGACTGTCTTCATGCATGTAGCACATCAATTTAGAAGATTGCTACTTCTTCCAGAGATGATGAAGACTCAGAGCTGTGTACTAAAAGGGTCAGGGCAAAAAATTTACTGCAAGTAATTAATTTTTGTTTGTCTCGGATTCGTTTATCCTCAGATGGATCATCTTCAGTTGATTGATATGTTAATATTTAGTAACAACTAAAACAATCAATTTTGTTTGTCGTAGTCTGATCATGAAAACAACATAATAAGAGTGCAGGCACCAATGCTGAACAAAGTTCTCATGGCAATTCAGCTGACTGAGTTCATGCGTGCTGGTGACATTGTCTCCAAGTTCCGTCGGCGAGCATCTCCATCAGAAAGCCCAGATAAAAGCTCCAAATTTTTAGAATCATCATCCAGCAGTTCTTATCGCAATTGTGTCAACCCTCATAACAACAACAGATATGCGTCTGATAACTTTTTTCTCTTTGAGGCCGGCGGGAACATTGGTACTATGCAGTTTCTTAGCTTGTTTAATCATTATTCTACTTGTAAATAGTTTGCCAGTTACTAACTGAGACTAAGACAACTATTTTCAATTGATAACTGCATGCATGTCTGTTTTTTATGCCATGTGACAGTCTTCACATTCAGCAAAATTGTGTTGTTGTGTCTACTTGTACGCACGTCCGTTTTTTAAGTGGCTCAACAAACACCTTATATTTGACTTTTTAAGCCATATTTAGGGGTTTTAGCCATCCTTGTACACGCGTTAATCTGTAGTACACATAGATATGTGTGTAGATGTAAATATTTTGTTTATTTGTATTTATGAATGTTTCTAATTTGATTGACAGGTGAGCGCTGCCTTGATAATGATACTAATATGATGGCCTTACTGAAAGTCAACCCGCATGCAGAGTGGATTGTTAAACCTCGTGATTATTACCTTAACCTGTAGAAAAGCTAGCAAAAAGTTTTATTCCTTGTTAGATTTACTGAATTGTTGTATAGAAAGTGTCTAGCAAGTAATGTATAATCAAATTACCTTGCTGGATCATTTGCATTTATATTTTTATTAGTCTGAAATATTCTGCGGAAAATTCTAATATTTCTGCTGGTGGAGAGTTAATTATTAGAACTTGACAAAATTATTACATAAGTTGTCTAATCAATTGAATACACTAGTGTTACTAATTTATTCAAATGAGAGTGAGAGAGAAAACGTCATAACCAGTTTTAAAAAAAAATGATTGTTCCATTCTAAGGCATTATGCTTATTTATTTTAATGATTTATAATGAATTAACGGAAAGGAAAACAGTGATGTAATATACACTGTAGTTGAGTCTATCTTTTAACGTTCTAATAAGTTAATTATTTATAAGGAGAACAATCATCTGTTTTAAAAAGCTGTTCTTGGTAATAGTCGGCTTGTTTGCTCTCATTTTTCAAACAAAAGTTAACAAGTTTTGTACCGTTCACCAAAGTTAGAATCATTTTTGAAATATTAAAAATTTGTACTCTCCAAGTGAAGCAAATCAAGTACTTATATTTCTACTCCAAGTTTCTTACCCTCAGCAAAAAAAGGCTTGTTGATAATAAAATTGTGGTGGGAGGAGATGGGCATTGCGAATCACCGGGTTTCGCAGCAAAGAACTAATGTTATCTTTTGATGGAGATAACAAAATGATATATCTTTGAAATTAAAGTTAAGGACAAGCAGCACGTAGGATTAGCACAAATATGGAAAATATAGCCCTCCAGAATGTCCAGCGCCTCTACCTCCCTCTCTCTGATTGGTTTTTTGTTTTTGGTTTTCTCTGATCAGTTTAGCCTGATGGTGCCGTATACATGCACATCCGTGACCTTTTGGCTCTACAGAATGTAGACGGGCGTCACAAGACTGCAGATCAGCAAACCGCGGAATCTGTGGAACCAAAATTTTTTTGGAAAAGAAACGTAATAGGATAAAATAAAAGCTAAAAAGACCTTTTACACTTTCTGGAAATTCGTTTTTGGGTATAAAGAAGAATATTTTAAAAGAGAAATATGTTTTGACTGTCCTTGATGCCCAACTTTAACTGTGGCGGCATTCACAATATTACAGTAATACAAAGGTATGTAATGTCATAGGGACAAATAGGCAGTCACCTACCCTGACAGCAAAAAATTGAACAATAATTTGAAAGCTCCGCCGGTTTGGGTGCCTCGATATCCGAATAACGCCCCATCCGAAGGCTCTAAGCAAACCTTAAGGCTGGAATTTACTATACTTGACCCTGGAATAAGGAATACGAGCGTAAAAAAACATCATCGCCCGCGATGCTTGTAGAATTTCGGGGATATTGGGGCGTCCGGAGCGAATTTACGGCATTTTGCGTCCAGTGTATTCGTTTGGTTGGCGTTCATCACAGACGTATTGTGGAAAGGATTATGTAGAGAGCAAAGCAGATAAACTAAAACCGAGCTAAATTGCGCTAAATCAGCCCCAAAAAAACACAAGATGTAAAAGAACAACCACTCGAGCGGGGTAAATTTGTTCTTACTCAAATCTAGTTCCGACCTTTTTAAGGTTGAGAGCGCAACTGTTTATTGCCATGCAAATCTTTATATTTCACCCATTGCGCAAATTGAACGTAATTGCTTATAGGTAGATGCTCACTTTTGAACTTGGACTTCCTGTGGTTGGACGTCAAGGTAGATAATACATACATACCCGATATACCCGAATAAGACATTTCGAACGGCGTAGAGATATTTTTAGTTTTTTTTTTTTAATTCCATTATTATTTATTTTTACAGAAAATTAATGGTTCCGCTGGTTCCGGAGGTTTTCTAGTTTAGTAACACCCTAAAGGCCTGTTTACATGGTGGTGGGGGACTCCAGGTAGGTGAGGTAACCCGCCTAGGTGGGTAACCCGCCTGTTCATATAATTTCTTGTTTTATTTTGATCACGTTTACATGATAGGTGGGGTGACCCGTCTAGGCGGGTTGCCCGGTCTGCCAGGTCGGTTAACCCTGTCAGCAAGAGTGACAATTTGTCATGTAAACGTGTCGAGGTGAGGTAACCCGGCTAGCCGGGTTCGCGGTTCATGGCAAAAAGCTCAAAAGCGAAACATATATGTTTTAAAACTTTGTACATTTCCTAACCGTCTCAGGGCAGAAATCACCAGAAACCGCAACGGAAGTACAAGGAGAAATGTTCACATTTCGGAGTATTTAGCGTCGTAAATCGACCATATTTGGTTTCCCAAACTATTCCGTACAACGTATTAAGTCAACGGTCTCTCGCGAAACCAAACACCGCGGAACACAACGCGTGAAGCTTTCCTGAATAAATACGTATTGTCCGAGACTTAATCTTTCGTCTTTTTCGAGATGTGAGCTTGGGACGCCTCTGCTCAAACTCCTTAATTGTAAGCGCAACAGCAATCTCAAGAAACACCACCCCAGCACCCCGGGGTTGTAAGATTGCAAGTAAACGCGTTTTATTTTTACGGGTTACCTCACCTACCTGGGGTCCCCCACCTCCATTTAAACAGGCCCTAAAAAAAACACTTGTTTTGAACAGTCCAGAACATTCCAACGTGCGTCTTATATTCTCGTGACCCGTTTCACGCACGAGTGATTCAGGTGTTCACAACTGTTCTTAATTGTTCTTCTTATTATTATTTAGTGACAAACTCATTAGCACATAACAAACAGGCTGTGCGAATACGCTCTTATCAATGGTGCTAATCAGAAAAAATTCAACGCTCTAAAGACCCCGTGCAGTTAGACCAGCCACTCAGGGAAGAGCTCAGTAACCCACGTGCATGCACAAGTTTTAAAACGGCGCAGTGTTTGAAATCATCCCAAGCTTCAAGAACTTCTACTACAGGTATCCCAATCTTTAGCCCCAACACAGTGTTTTCTCCTTCGGAAGCCTTCTTTCGCCTCTCGTTTTGTCAAACTTTAGCAACAAGATAAGTATCATTTCTGGCAACGTAACGGACAGAAGCAGGTAGGTGTTTATCGACGCTTGTGTAAGCAAGGAAAACTATGTAAAATAATCCTCAAAGGAAGCCAAGCCATTTACAAATTCAAGGGAGGTTTAAGGTCGAATCTTCGTTTCACTACGTCCTTTAATTCTTTTCAGCCGCTTGTATTTCTGCCCAGAAGCTGTCAATTACTTAGCATTAGACGTTCCATAGCGTTATCTTTTTTTGGCAAAATCGGCTTCCTTGAAATTCGCCTTTAAAACTGCTGTCGCGAGTAGAACCATTTCTACTCTTTCATCTTCTTAGCTGAAATTCCGCATTAACAATATGGCAAAAGTGTGGTTCCTGCTCTTTAATTTTAATTTGTTACAAGTTTGAAGCGAGACGAGCTCAAAGAGAAACTCAGTGTCTTGAGTTTGTAAAGTTGTTGTAGAGGCGTTAGTTTCGGCCTTTGTGCGTAATAACGTAATGACGATTGAATTAAGGAAATAATTTAATTCACTTCCAATTTAGATTCTGAGAAATTCCTTCGTCTTAACCTTTAAAATCCAAGTATAAGATTATTGATTCTCTCCTATAGCTGCTAAACATTTTCTTGTAATTATTTGCAAGAAACGTGATATATTTAAATATTCTCATTACCTGTTTGCTGGATAATGTATGGATATTATAGGGAGAAGTTACATGTTGATCACTTCTTTAGAGTCTAAGAGTTAACCGTTCATTATGAAAAGTGGAAAATTAGGCCCACAATTATTCTTTTTCTTTTCAATCGCAAAATCAAAGCGCTCTGAATGATAAAACCTCAAGCAATATGCTTTTTATTTAAAGGTTTTCAAATCTTCTGATATTTTAGATGAAAAGCCCATTTTTCAAAGAAGGTTTTGATTTTCGAGCATTTGAGACATTAAAAACTTTTCTTATCGCAATTGTTTTTTTAGAAATTTAAATCTTGTGCACACGATTGGCTGTTTTCTCCACTATTTGAATAAGATTTCATTTGCCTGTTTGTTTGCTTCTTTTCTGGACTTGAAATGAAGCGATAATCTGCAAACTTTTAAACTTAATTCTACCATAAGATTCTCCAAAATTTCACAAGGAAAAATTTAGGATATGCCTCGATGTTTACTCAGCATGACTCCAGATGAAACTGTTATTTGGCAACTTGAAGGAGGTTTCGTTCTCAGACGTTAGTCATTTTTTTAGTAATCTTAAAACCCCAGGAATGAATTACTAGCATTTGATTTCTCGTTACAATATCACCCCTCGATCACAAATTAAGGTCACACACAAGAATAAGGGAAATCATCACCAACAAACGAAGCCCATGATAGTTAAACATATTCTCCTTGAGAAATGTATAAGGAACAGTATTGAGAACAAAAACACTGATGTAAAAGCGTAAAGGGTTTAGGAGTGACTCAAACTAAACAGTTTTCTAATCTTGTTACTCCCAAAGGCTACTCTGTAAAAATGACTTAAATTTATCGCATGTTGACCAACCAAGTTTTGCACTGTCTCGGTAAAAAGTGTCCAACAGAAAATCCCAATTCAGTTCTTCTGACACGTGCGATGGTCGCGAACTCAGAATAGGATTATTTTGCAATGTTTTTCCTTTCACAATAGGCCACGATGCTTTCACGTATTATTTACTTCACCTAAATATCCACAACATCTTTCTCATTTAGACCCCTACGACACGCTCCAGTCCAAACACCGCTCAGTCCATTCCAGTCTAGCTAGTCCAGTTCACTTAATTTCAGTCCCGCTCACTTCATTTCAATGGAGTCCAGTTCATTGTGCATTTAGTCCAAAACTCAGCGTCCAGTTCCATGCAGTCTAATACGGCCTGGTCCAGTCCACGCTATTCCTTTCCAACTGGTCCAGTTTATCATCACAAGACAAGAGCTGACTCTCGTTACCGGTATAACTCGCTTATGGACGTTAAAGCGTGGTGAAGAAAAGGGCCAACGCTCTATTGGGTTTTTTCTACTCTTCCTCTCTGTTGCATACGCGGAGGCTAGGAACAGATTAGTTAGAAGACGCTGATGTCCGGCCGGTTAGTAAGATTCTTTGTGGGTTGGGATGAAGAGAGGGTTACTAAATAGTGCGCTGGTTAAACCTTAGAATCCAAATTCTACCAGAAGTTGTCATACTTCTGATTCGGCTCAAAGTAGTTAAAGTAAAAACTTTAGCCAGCTTAGCTAGCGGGTTCCCTTGAGATTGGGCGAGGTCCTCCCTCCAAATTTTTCTTTCAATCGAATACTGTTCGGCATATTTTCGGTTTGGATAATTTCTTCTTCGTCGCTTCTTCGGTTTGTCACAATGTCGACTTCGTTTATACTTCGGCTCTTCGTCAACAGGTCTTTCGGTGTTAATCAGCTGCTCATGGTTACTTCGACTGTGGCCGATTACATTTTCAGTTTCACTTGATTGAAGAGATCTTAAACACTGTGATCGAGTAAGGCTGTTTAACACAAAAAAAGGTTTGGATCGAAGGTTCAGCTAGATTTTAACGTTATTATAGGAGATCGGATTTGAGCAATTCAGCTATGACAGCAAATTAGAATTGAGAATTAGCCTTTTACAAAAAAGATTATGCATGTGTTAATGAAAATTGAGATTGTGTTGCTTTCGGAGTTCGGCTTCACTTTCAGTTCGAATTTCACTTCGGCTTTTCGTTCGGCCTTTCGGAACTTGTTCGGATTTTCAGTTCGGAATACAAAGGCAATAGGAAGCGACTGAAAGTTGTTAGCAAGTTGATATAAAAATAAAAGCACCGTCCGGGACACTATGGGTGTTCAAATTATCGGGATGTCTACATTACTGACACGGAACATTCGTAGTTTTGTGGACGCCAAATTTTTCGTCTAGGGTGCACGTCCCCTCCTGCTCGGTTCTGTGGAGTAATTTCAAAAAATCTTAGTAAATTAATTGATATAATATGGTATTAGAAATAAAATGCCTTACCTGATTGTCCATGTGTTCTTTCCTTTATTAAGAAGCTAGTTTTATATCCTACTAACGCAATTTCAACTGCAGGAGCTTTATATTGGCCTATTTTCGGAGGCTTGAATTGCCAATTTCGGGGCATTTGCTCGGATCGTGAACTGGATTGTTTCTATTACTTTCCAATCTGCCAATGAAAAAGCCCCAGAAGCAAAGTCACCTTGGTGTTAACTGTGCGTTCGCCCATTTTCGAGGGGTTTGGTGGTTGTCTTACATTTAGCCAAAGTCATCCATTGTCGAGTGCAAACTGTTCTTGCGGCTTTCAGGTTAAAGATTTCAAAACTTCACTCTGTCCATTTTCGGGAACTGACCAAAACCTTTGAAAGTTTTTACTTTGAATTTCTTATATCTGCGGCTCGACAGGAGCCCATTTTCAGGGCTGTGTATCACTGAGACGGTAAGAGAAAAATTATTATAATTTTGGCATATTGATCTGTTTAAGATATGTTTGTTCGCTTGATAATTTAATAAAAGTAAACCCAATAATTTGAAATAAACAAAACCAATTGATCAATAAAAGATAAATTTAGCAAATAAAATATGTAATAATAAATAAAAACATTGATTAATTCTTAAAGAACTAAAGAAATAATGAATAAATAGGGAGATGAATAAATACGTGAATAAATTGATATATAAATAAGTTGATAAATAAATAAATTGATAAATAAATACGATTTTATCGTATGGTCAATGTATTAACAATCCTTCTTGTAGAATATTAAAATACAGTACCACATTGTCTTAAAAGTTTGCAAGTATTTTTTTCTCACAAGACTTAGTTTTGCCAAGACACAAGGAATCACAGGGTCGCTGGTGATTTATGGCTGAATTTTTAACACTGGGATATCATTAGAGCAGGACTGGAATGGATAATCATGACAACAAGCTGAGCAACAGCCGCGAGGAGAACCCAAAGCTTGGACATAACCACAGGTACGTTAAATTTCTGAGTGATGGATTAAGAGCTAGTCGAAGAGGATAGTCTTCCACTTACAAAAGTATTAAATATTATAGCATAGCATTAAAGTTAAAGTTGTCTCTTGTTCGCAAGAAAGGATATAAAAGGAAAGCGGGCATTTTTTATCTGAGAGCTTGGAAATTGAATTACTACAGCTCAAGATAAGCCCATTTCGGGGGCTATGCGTCAGGAAACATGCAGTGCAGTTCCATGCAGATCATTCCGGTCAAGTGCAGTAAACTGTTGTACTGTATGGTGCTTTCCTTTTCAATCCAGGGTGCTGCAGTGTGGTGGAGTCGGGGGAAGTCAAGCGCAGCCTAAGATAGTCCAATCTAGTGAAGTACAGTGCCATCCAGTCCACTTAAGTGTAGTCCAGTCCAGTCTTCATTCGTAATGGAAGTAAGTGATAGTCAAAGCAGATTGCATACCTCTGACAAAAGTGCTCTTAAACGGGTGTAAACGTTCTAGGAAGCTAGAACAGCTCAAATAAAAAAAAACAGCGTTCATATGAAATGCAACGTTTTCTTAAAGTTTTCCAAGTATTTTTTTCCCACAAGACTTAGCTTTCCCAAGACACCAGCTGACCTTTGGAAACACAATCAATCAAAAGGTCGCCGATGGTTCATGGCTAAATTTGTAACACTGGGATATCAGTAGAGCAGGACTGGGGTGCTTCATGAAAAGATATTCATAACAACAAGCTGAGCTACAACTGCGAGGAGAATCAAAGTTAGGACATAACCACAGGTACGTTAAATTTCTGAGTGATACAAGTATAGTATAGTCCAGTCTAGTTCAGTGTAGGAGTTAGCGTTGTCTTGAGTTTGCTAGAGTTAATATAAAAGAGAAGCAGGCTCTTTGCATCAGTGAGAAGGTAAGTAAATAATTATTTATACTAACCTGTGTAAGGTGGGTTCGTTCGCTGATAGGGAAACCCTGATGCGTCGCATAGGGCACTTGGAGTTAAAAGTTATGGTCGATCAGCACTACAGGTCATCTGCAAGAGGTAGGGCCGGCATGTTTTGGTTGCAACAAGTATTTTTAGATGTTTTCTTTTCAAAATGTCCTCGTGGCTCACTTCGGATCACGTCATAAGGAAATAGCACATCGAACGCTTCAAAGGTATTGTGTAATCATTGTTAAGAATTATTCCTGGTTCTGGACTATCTGAAATTTTCTGTTTACAGACTTTGTTAAGTGGCTTCCCGATTCAATGGCTCGATGACAACGTTTAACAACTCGCAATGTGACGTGTTTAATATTTTTGTCTCCTAACAGTTTTCTATTTTCAGTGGAGAAACTTTTAATTGCTTGTGCTTTTGAACAAGGCCCAATCAGCAGCCCATAAGAAAGGTTACAGATGACGATTAAGGGTAAGTATTCAGTTATGGGACAATTCAGGGACAACTAACACTATTTCCCTAGCCGATTACATTTCGTATCATCAAAATACAAATTGTCTCAAATAATGGAAACTGAAACTAGCTTTATAATATAATTTGAATTAGTTTATCTTTTCTCAAAACAGCAGAACTGATTATCAATCTTTATTGGCAGTCTTTTGCATATAAATTAAGTGTTGTTTAATGTAGTGCCGTCAACTCCATTGCAGTTTAGGCAATCCAGACCAGTCCTTCAAAGTTACGTCCAGTGCTGTGCAAAGCTCTGTTGTGTGATCTAGTCCAGTGGAGTACATTCACGTGCAATACAGTACAGTCTTGTTCAGTTTCATTTGGAGACGTGCAATGCAGTTCGGTGCAGATCAGTCTGGTGGGGTGCAGTGTTGTGTAGTCAGGCTAAGACAGTCTAGAGAAGTGCAGTGCTGTCCAGACAAGTCCAGTACAGTCCACTGACGTGTAGTCCAGTCCAGTCCTTGCAGTCCAGTCTATTCAGTAGTGTCCAGTCCGATCTCGTCCACTCCCGTCCAATTCTGTTCAGCCCTGTCCAATTTCATTCAGTCCCTACTAGTTAAATGCATTTCAATTCGACATAGCCCAGGTCCATTACAAGTCAACCGCAGTCGATTCTAGTCCAGTCAAGTGCAGTGCGGAGCAGTGAAATCCGTAACAGCTCAGCTCAGTCCAGACCCGTCCCGCCCAGCCCAGAAAAACCAAATGCTGTCGAGTCTAGCGCAATGCAGTCCAACTCAGTCAAGTTAGGAACAACCTAGTGTGTTGCGGTCCCGTCCAGTCCAGTGAAGTGCCATTCGGAAAAGCCCACATTTAAGTCCAATTTAAATGTAGCTCAGTCCAGTCTTGTCTTAAGTTGTCACACCAACACAATGAAAAGCGTCAACTTACACTGTCGTAAACAGTTCTTTTTAAATTATACCTTAATAAAAATATACCTAATAACTTAAAAATAAACAAAAATAATTGATCAATTAAAAGATGAAATAAAGAAATAAAATATAACTCAATTAATGATAACAGTGATTATTTCTTAATTGAATTTTTAAGGAAATAAAGAAATAATGAATAAATAAGAAGATAAATAAACATATAAATATATTGATTCATAAATAAATTAATGAATAAATGTAACTTAATGGTATGATCATTGAATTTATTATTTTTAATTCAGAATATTAAATTGAAACGCAACTTTGTTTTTCAGGTATTTTTTTCTCACAAGATCTAGTTTTCCCGAGACACCACTTGACCTTTGGAAAGAAACAAGACTATCACTGGGTCGCCAGTGATTCATGGCATAATTTGTAATACTGGGTTATAAATAGAACAGCGTTGGAGCGCTTGATGGAAAGTTTATCATAACAACAAGCTGAGCTACAGATGGGAAGAGAATCCACCATACGGCGCGTTTAGGGAGCGTCCCCTTTGACCTCTAGGGGCATGATCAAAAGTCCTTACTCGCCTAACCATTCTCCTCTTTGGAAGTAAATTGCACGGTCTTAAAGCAATAACGACGGTGATTTATTACAAGACTTTGAATGGCGAAACAAGTGAAATTATTACGCTTGTATCTACGTATTATGTCGCATAGTAAGGAATAGTGAAGGAGTTGAGGTCGTTTTGAGTTTGCTGGGAATAATGTAAAAGAATATAAGGTATTTTTTCGATCCGAGAGCTTGGAACATTTTGAATATTTTTTTAATTGATTTAACAGATCAGCTGATACTAGCGATAACCTCGACTAAAGGGTTATTAACAGAATACAGAGTGTTGTGAATCAGGTTCAGGCTGCTCAATTTACCATTACTGTGGTGACGTCATTTCACTTTGACAAGAAATTCAAGTCGATTGATGTGGGGTTTTGATTTGGTCATTTGAAGAATTAGTTGATTGTCGGTTGATTTCTTTGTTTGTTAAAATTATAATAGAGTGAAGTGATTTCAAGATTAATTAAAAGTTCAGTGGACTCTGCAGATTAATTGGTTTCCGCTTTCAATCAAGTACCGCAAAAATGCGTCTGAATTTTTTTAGTTGAAAAATGATTTTTTTATCTACTGATTTGAAATTGGGTAAAGAACTTGATCAACAACAAAAAAAGAGATAACAGAAAGTATCAATTTGTACTAAAAAAATTAGTCAATTATCTGTCACTAGTTTTTTCAAGAAAAATCTAGCTAATTGAATCATTTAACTTTATAGGAGATTGTCTATTTTCCAATACCTTTAGGCTATTTTTCTTTTTTTAACTGTTTAAGTTTATTCCCTATTAAAGATTAAACACATTTGTTGACTGCTGTACACTTATTGCTCTATATTTTTCGGTAATTTTATTGCTTTTTGCTTTAAAAGGGTTAGGTGGTCCTCGACCACAGGGAGCCTCCTTTTGAGCACTCCAGTGATTTGAAATATCATAAGGGCTTTTAAAGCTTGCTCCCTCGTAATACCCCTCCCCCCCCCCTTAGGGTTAATTTTGTCCAGTAGGCCAAACTCCCTCGATTCGATTCTTAACCCATTCATAAACAATGCATCACATGTCTGTCTTTTTTCATCCATTCCGTATCTCGCGGGTCTGTACGCACAGCTATAGGACTATTGACGTTCTAGCATGGTAATAAAGTGTTGTTCAACTAAAGTGAATTGGAAACTGTGTGGAACCTATGATAGAGTTTAGTGCGATGGCAATACACATATCTGCTTTAAAATTCGTGAGTTTCCAATTAAAGAAGAACATACCATATACCGTGTGCATTGTGCTAACCCTAACCCTAAGCATTATAAAAGAATACCTCGCGTTGTAGTGCTTTGTGAGTTCAAGGCCCTCCACCGTCCCTCTTCCCATCTTCCGTGGGGGGCTTATTGGCTTTAAGGCTTACAATTCTCACAACGCCTACGAAAATTAAAAGCTGATATACAAACGACAGTTAACATTTTCTTGACCTTATAATAAAATTGCAAAGGGTTTAGGGTTAACTCTAACCCAAAATTGGTCATGTCAGCCCCGGAGACAAGTACAGGAAACTTTCATTAAATGCGTTTCAACGTGGGAAGTAAAGTAGTAAGGTAAAGCTAATGACAGACTTTAAAAATTTAGAGTACCCAGAAAAAGTACGATTAAATAATAAAAAAATCATTAAACCTAAACCAGCGAAAAATATATATAAAAGCAATAGAAATTGTATGTTACCAAATTATTGTCGTCATATTGCATCATGTAAGAGTGGATCTTAAAAATTTTGATGCATACAGCACCAACTCTTTAACGCTTTAGCCTAATTAAGCTGAGAATTTTTTCAAGACCAAATTATAAATATTCCATACTTAGTATAAACATGCGATCATGTCGTTGCATGAATAAGTGGGTGAGACAGACATTTAAAAAAAAAGCACAGGTCTGATGATGACGTAGGGAGGGGGTTTGGAACCCTTAATCCGCCCCAGATTTACATTTTTTTGGCTCCCAAAGGAGCGTTTTTTGCGGAACATTACAGTTTTTCTCGTTAGATGGAAACTCTTGTACTTAGTATATAAAAAGAATTTTCATGACCATAAAGTTTCGTGATTGAATCATAGTGGCTGAGAAGTTAAGTTCTTCTCGCGAAGAGTTGGATATTGATTTATATAAAATCGTGGGTATATTTACATCACAAATACAATAAAAAATAAAGTCAATTCTGAGAAACTGAAGTTTTAAAAATTCAGTGGACAAAAAAAGCATGTAAAATTTAGAGGGCTACGTTTTCGTAAACATCTGAATTTAATCCATTTTATTTAAAGGTCTTTGACGACATTGAGATGAGCTTCCATACAATTTACGACCTTTCAATGAGCTGGACTGATTATTTTACTCTTTCGAGCTTCGAAGCGCACCTTCTACACAGATGGTATTAGAAGGCTGCTCTTAATAGCCAATTGCAACTTCCTGGGAAGGACAGTTCTTAAAGGCCGAATTTCGTGTTACTTGGTTATCCATCCTCGTTTGTTTCATTAAGGAAGGCTTTTGAAATTACGGATCAATATTTGTTCCTGGGAAACCGAGCTCGATATAGATGACTCACTCTCGAAAGATCAATATTTGTTCCTGGGTAACCGAGCTCGATATAGATGACTCGAACTTGAGTCACAACCCTTGAAATCGAGTTTGAATCGAATCAAATCGTCACGAAGTTCCGGGTCCTTCAAAGGGCGTGATTGGCCTTATTCTGGAGATCTCTAGAGCAGACATCCTGTAGCCGCCTCAAAATCCCGCTCATTAAGTTCGGATTTAAGATCAGGTGCTTAGAAATTTTTCGCTGAGAGTCCTCGGCGGAAAAAAAAAGTAGATTGTGAATAGTAATTTACCAAAAGACACTCTTGGGAACTCCTCGAAGAGGCTGTTGGACGGCAGACTTCTTTTCTTCCTGCATCCACTGCAGCGCCTGTGCGATGTAGAAAAGAAAGGGTTTCTTGCAACTTTGAAAAGTTTTAAATGGTTCTAATGATCCGAATGACTTGCACGCCACTTACAGACGTAATAAAAAAAGGCACGACCTATCAATTCGTAGCTTTTTAGTCCATTTTGGATTTTGCCTTTGTTTATCAATCCAATTATTACTTGTAATAGCTTTATTTTTTAGTCCATTTTGTCATAAGGTATCTTTTCTTTGTAGTGAGATGGTCTCAAACAATTTTGCGCCTATCCAAAAAAAAAAAAGGAAAAAATCAAGAAAACACTTTGCGAGGGAATTATGAACATGTTTTATTCCATTGATTTCGGCTAGAGAAACCAAGAGCCATAGTTCGTTTTATTCAACCACATCAAAATTGAACTATTAAACCGTGATATAATTACTTGCTCCAACTTTAACTTGACAGAAAAAAAAATTGGAAATAGTTTTTGCAAAGAAAGGAAGACAGAAAGAAGGAAACGTTCTTTTAGAAATGCGAGTTCACTGAAGAAAAACTGCTTATAAGATATTCATCCGGGGGGCAAAATTTGTTTAATGCGTATTGACGCCCTTTCACACCTCTGGAGTTGTTGTTGTGACACTCCTTAACCCAGTGGCGTAGCTAGCGTTCACTGGGAGGATGTGGTGGAGTTTGTTTTCGTGCGCGAAGGGCGATCGTTTGGGATCAAGGATTAACGACTGCTAGGACGCTTAAATGTTTTCTTTCTTTTTTACATCGACCAAAATGAACTTAAAAACTACAGATTGGTGAGTCTATATTATGTCTGTACTTAATCAATTATTTTGAATTGTCGAATATAGATGTGATCGCGCGTCGTCTCATCTTACATATTAGTGACAGATTTACGCTGGGTAATTTAAGCGAGTGTTTTTGTTTTAGGGGTGTCTTCTGTTCGCCTTTTCTATGATTGAAATCCGCAGCGCCAAAATTTGATTTCATAGTTTCGTTGTTGATTTATGTAAACGTAAAGGTAAGAAAATTGTTAATGAATAGTTACCTAGTTAGTAATTGATCAACCGAACAATAGAGGGCTTCAGTTTTCATGTTCGTTGGGGTTCTTTCAACGATTCAGTAAGAGCATGCAGCTGCAGTCTTTACACACTCTAAAGTTACATTATGATCTACAGAAAACGTGCTTTTCAGAGGGCCGTGGTGTTATTGGAAAGGAAGAGGGCTGCTGTTCCCGGGAACGCAGAAATGAGTTGGGTTATAAACGCCAGGCGGGTGATGGACATTAACTTTACAAAAGGAGAAGACGTCATTGGGTGAGTCTTGTTTCTCTTGTCACTCGCTTCTTCTGAATCATTTCGCTTCAAGGTGTAAGCTACTTCAAACTAAGTCGCTATATGAAGTTTCTATTGAGTTGATGACGCTTACTGATAATTGTCTAACATATTCCATACGACAAAAAATTGGATTAAGTTGATTTAAATTGTTCAAGTGGAATTGGACTCTACTTTGCCATCTAATTGCTAATGACACCTTGACACCTCTAGTTCCACGGTTCAATTGACCTTAGACTGAACATTGTTCGCGTCGCTGGCGCACAAACCAGAGAGCAACATAGGACGGGAAGTTAAAAAGTAGACTTAAACCTTTACTAGACATTCAACGCTGCGAGCCCGGCAAATAATTTTTAACTTTGGTGAAAACTTTACCATTTCGTCTGAAAGTTCCGATGCGAAAACGTCGAAGGAACACCGTCCACCACTCAGCCCAGCGGGTGTCTTGTACGCCTAATTTTGCAATCGACGCGGTGGTGAACCAACATCAAATCTAGTCCTAAAACGACGCAAATTTCATGTTTAGTTACGAGAAAAAAACAAGAAACAAAACAAAACTAAAAATCTCTTAACCTCTGAAAGCTATATTTTAGTGCGTCGTTTACTTCGGTAGACACAAAGCAATAAACAGTTTGAGAGCAGAAGGGACGTGCGGGATTGATGATAGGTCGAGTCACTTTTTCTCGCATATCACTTTTTAACTCGCGTTTTAAACTTTAAGGATTTCAATTTTGGCTGACTTCCAATAAAAAAACGAACATCTAAGAAACTAATCTTGTCAACCGTCCAGACGTTTAAAAAGGAAAGCTCCTTTTCCGCTTAACGATCAAAATTTTAAAAGTAAATTTAATGACCCACATTATTCCTTGTTAGACTCCGCGAAAATGTAGATCTTTAAAGGGATAGCTGGAATAGTTTGTATGCTATTTTCGTGAGTGCCCTAATTTTCTTTCTCTGATACCATAGAACGCCGGATGTACTCTGCCAGGAAAGGCGCTTACTCAGCTATTTCAATGCTTGCATAATCAATGAAAAAAACCAGTTATTCTTAAATTGCTTTTTCATACTGTTATCATAACCTTTGATGAAGAGGTTGGAAGAGTGAAAGCCAAACTTTTTCCAGGAGGAAAAGAACAAATTATCCACATATTTGTTACCCTCTCAGATAAAATGTAAACTTCACACTGGTCTCCGAATTAAACTCCCTAAACTCCCATTAGTTACCAGGACAGAATTTCTCCTTACAATAACAATACAATATCAACCAGACAAGAGACGTGATTAAAGAAAAATATGAAATTGGGGATAATTACCGTAATTTCCGTCCAATTACCCGCGTGGCAGATTACCCGCATTGGTCAATTTTTGCGGTAACGAGAAAAATTTCAACAGATTACCCGCACTGGCAGATAACCCGCACCCAAAAGAAAAAGAAAATCGTCGACTCCTGCAAAGTTCCCTCATTGTTTTTGTTGACATAATATCCTTTAGCGTGCAATTAAAAAAGTTTCACACTTTTTGTCTTCGCTGTTTCGTTGAGAATGATACCAATTGTTTAACTCTGTTCTTTGAAAAATCGATAGCACGAGATCTACTGGGTCGGAGAAATCGCTTTAAACGGGAAATACTCTTTACCTCAAGGCGGTGCTAGCTAGGGAAATTCCTCTGATGCGTCGAATATTCTGTTGCGCTAATTTATTATACGGCGCCACGAAATGAACATGTCGGCATCATTTACCGTGTGAATTGCCCTGAAGCCAGCCTTTTCACAGTAGTTGAATTCTTTTATTTTCAAGTTCACTTCCCGTGTAGGTGAGACTTGTTTTTTTGAACTAAACAAAGAAACAAGCTGTGAAATTGACAAGGTAAGAAAGTAAGAGTACGAACAAGATAAAAGCTATGTTATGCGTGTTTTCGATATAGCTATGTTTTGTATGTTTTCGATTTGCATCGGTTTTCATCGAGAGCAATAAAGTCTCTTATTATAGTGAGCAATCTGCGCGAAATAAATGAGTTATTGCACAAGCTTTTTAAGAGTATTTGTAGTGTATCTTATCACCTGTTTTTTTTCCTGTTTATCGTTTCTAACTACACTGGAAGCTTTCAAAATTATTGTATTACCCGCACCTTCCTATAACCCGCACCAACAACTGTTTTTGGAAAAATTAACAGATTACCTGCGGGTTATCGGCCGGTAGTTGATCGAATACCCAGTTCTCTGAACTAATATTATGAGAGTTGTACGATTGACAGTAAGGAGAATTACCAATTTAGATCTAGAATTAAAGAATATTGGCCCCTATGATGACAGTATGCTCTAGTGTCTTTACCTTTCTTAGGCAAATGCTACCTATGTGTAATTTCTGCAAGTGCAATGTTTAAGAAAATTTTCAGTAAAGTGAGGGACTACTATTCAAAATTACAATATGATAAATTGTTATGATATGGTGATATCAATCCCTAATATTTCCTTACACCAGGTTAGAGTTATTTGCATCATACTTCAGAGGACATGCCATGTCAAAGGTTGTGGCTGCCCTCCAAGATGGTGTCAAGCTGATGGAATTATTTGGATGATCAAGGAAAAAGAAAATTTCCCTGTGGCTTACAAATCCAGGTTGGTAACTTAGCTTTTTATTACATAAAAATTATTAGCATAATGTCTTTCTTTCTCAGTCCTCTTCATTCCACTGAAACTTTTTGGTCTCATGTCCTCCACTTCATGCCATGGAAGTTGTCTTTCCCCCACTTCCAAACTTTTTTTTTTGTCACATGTAATAGTTCCTTACTGTTGACACATATCACCAAAATTGGCCAATTGTAGAGTTTGAAGCCCATCTACATTTTATATCCCAAATCTCAAAATACTTTACTGGTTACCAATATATAAAAGCCCCCAGGCAAACCAGTGTTGATGTTTTCTTGCTGCTGTGAATTTTTAGTAAGTTGCATTTGTGCACTGTTCTTAACTCTATCACCATCAAAAAAATTAAAACTTTAAAAGAAAACATGTTTCTATTTATGTAAACTATTGAAGCAATCAACAACCATGTTGAAGGCTACCAGACAGAAATTCACAATTATATTAAGAAAAATATCCCCAAGTAGCAATATGTGATTGACCCCTTGTGACAAGAATCTCATTCTTGATTTCAGCCTCAAATACCTTGACATCCACGGTATCAACACCAACCCCTTCGTCAACCCAACCTAATCCCATTCCTCCACTAGCCCAAACTAGCTCCACTCCTCCACTAACCCAAACTAACCCCACTCCTCCACTAGCCCACCCTAACCCCACCATTCCGCTCGCCCAAACTAACCCCACTCCTTCACTAACCCAACCTAACCCTACCATTCCACTTGCCCAAACTAACCCCACCCCTCCACTAGCCTAACCTAACCCCATAATTCCACTTTCCCATCCTAACCCCAATCCTCCACTAGTCCCAACTAACCCCACTCCTCCACTAGCCCAACCTAACTCCACCCTGCCATTTGCCCAACCTAACCCCACTCCTCAATCATCCCAACCCAGCTTTGCTCCTCCACTAGCTAAACCCAACCCCAACTCCAACCCCACCCCTCCACTGGCCCAACCTAACCTCAGCCTTCCATCAACCCAATCATACCAGACCCTTTCATCAGCCCAATCCTCCGCTTCATCCACTTCAGAAATTGGAGGTAAGTAATTTTTCTTTCCATACACTACATGGGACAAAACAAACCACAGTACTGAAGAAATACATGCACAGTTGATTTGAATGGCAGTTCTTTAATTAGTGATATCCAGCACACACCTTAACAATATTTATGTTTATTATCATGAGAGAATATAGCCAACTGCAGCAATTCATGCATGAAGGTAAGTGGGTGTATACATCTTGAGGCTGTAGCTGGTTAAATTTAATCCTCTACCATATCCCAGGTCATGAATGATTCATGAAAACTATGATACTCATGGTTCGATACCAAGAACTTGTTTAAACATCCCTAACTGAAACATGACATCAAACTAAACAGCCTGTAATGGTTGTGATTGTTTCCTTGTTTAACTGTCAGTAGCAATTTTTATTTGCACTGATGTGCATGCATTTAAAAGATAATGATTTGCCTGAAATTGTAGGATTGCAGATGACCAACCCCAAGGTATCACCCGTTGATACAATAACCCACTTGTTCTAAATTGTACCATCATTAGATATGTATGCCTTATTGGCCATCAGACTTTATTTGTGGATTAGTATAAATACGTTAATTTTTATTGGTATATCATCTTTACTCTCATTGATTGCTGCACTGGCTGTATGTTGACAATTATTTCGTGTACAATACATCAATATGTTTTAATGGGAAAACATTTAAATGTAGCTGGTGTCCTTCAAGAAGACCTCAGCTTAGTGGAAGCTGTTTGTCAAAACCATGGAAAAGGTACTGTTAATTGGAAAGGTATATAGGATACACACAAGGGGTGAAAAAACTGTGTTTCCCAACATGATTTTCACAAAAATGGAACCAAATGTCTTAAAAAAATTATCAAATTATAATCACTTGGAGACAACTTACTTGTTTAAACCTAGACTAACAGTACATGTTGCATTTCTAAGGAGACACATAAATAGTAGGGTAAAAGCCCTAAACAGACAGGATTTCTTCAACACAGGTTTTACAATGGCTTGCTAGGCTTCGTTCTTTTTTGGTAGTTCAGATTTGAAAGAGAGTAAGCATTACTGCTCGCCCTGAAGGGCAAGCTGTGACTAGCATGTACTAGCCCCTAAGTCATTTTTACTGGCTCAAAATGTTGTAATTTGAATGAATCTTAAAAAAACTGCCTATCCATTAGGCAAGTAACAGTAAGAATCCATTAGCCTGATCAGAAAATCCGCTGTACCCTTAAGTTGTAGATTTGAGTCAAAGTATTCATAGAGAAATTGAAGTTACATTAAGAAGACTGGACAGGATGGAGGAGGTGCTCCTATGTGAGAGGGAGCTTTATGACAACTATGCTAGGTTGGAGCCCCTACAAGTCTTTTTAAATCTCACCTTTGATGAGGTTTGTATTGACTATTATAGCCTGAGGAAATATAAGGTATGTGTGGAAGGTTCCATACATGTACATTTTCAATTGTTCTATATTCTTAATTTCCATTTAACAAAACAATCAAATTAAAGGAAATACCGGTAAATAATTGTCATCAATCTTCACTTCAACAAATATTTTTCTGTCAGCAAGAGAGTGAAAGTCCACAATGACAAGGAGGATCAAACCACTAGGATAGACATGGAGGTGAATAGTATAATATTACATATCTCTAACATGTCTCAAACATATCTCTACAATATGCTACACCCCATTAAAGCCAATTCATAGTGTTTTGATATTGATGAATGATGAAAGTATAAGTTTATGTTGACAGAAAAGCCAGGCCAATGAACATGGAGAAGTATGTCCTGGAGTGTTGACCCTTTCACTCCCACAAGTGACCAAGACAGAATTTCTCCTTACAATATCAATACAATATCAAGCAGGCAGGTGATGAGAATAGAGACAAATATCAATCATGGGATTATTAGTTGATCCAATACCAAATTCTCTGAACTAACATCATAAGAATTGTATGGCAGATAGTAAAGAGAATTACTAATTAGATCTTGGGAGTGAAAGGGTTAACCCAATCTGCTAATCAAATCTTACAATGTCGTGCTAGTGTCTTTGGTGATGAGTAGGGGAAAAACTTCTTATGACATGTCTTGAAAACAATAATTTCATATATTGCCTACATACTACCAATCAGTGGATAAAAGAAAGAAAAAAGTCCTTCAATAAAATAAGATAAAAGTGTACATCCTCAGGAATAGAGAATATTGAAATCAAAGTAATGACTCTGTAGATAGCGCCCCAGTAATACTTGTAAAGGCAACCTTTCAGAATCACTGGATAATTGCTGCAGTTATTTTCTGGCCAACAGATCTCTTTGGTGTTTTAATTCCCCCCTTCTTTCTGCTTGGAATGAAGTCTGGGGAGTTCAACATAACAAAAAATAAGAAATATTTTTCCCTTTTAACTTGATAGGTGAGAGGTAGGGGGTCAGTGGGTACTGCATGAGGACAAAGAGGGCATAACGATAATCCTACCGTGTGGCAGTACCGACTGAAATGCAAATTCAAGGCAACTGCCCTTTTCCAGGTATTTACAATAACTTGTGTATGAGTAGTTAAGATGAATATCCTTTAAGATCAATAATTGGAATGATAAACACAGTGTTTCTATCTCTCTTCTAAGGATTTGTGAAAACAAATTTTATTCAAGATGTATAGATATTTTATATATCTACATTGTTGCGGCAAACGAACATCAAGGCTCGATGAAATACCAAGAAAATCGTGACCGGAGAAAAATGCCAACCAAATCCAGGGAATATATTACAGGGACATAACTTTAATCAATCTCGTAAACTGTAAACGAATTAAAAAAGGGACTTATATAATAGATTGTATTCAATTAAACACGTGGCGACTTAACAGCGTAAATGAATCTAACATAATAAAGGAACTAATAAATGAACCAAATGCTACGGCAAACACAAAATATACATACAAATAAGGACGAAAGAGCTTGCCCGAAACGAGATAAACAACAAAAAAGGCGAAAACAACTTACATATCAGTCCCTATACGCCGGTGGCTTGAAATCACACTTTACAAATTAACTTTGGATGAACAGGCGATTAATGAAAGCGGGCGAGAAAAACTATTTAAAGGAATCAAATGGCACAAAGGCCAACTGTAACGCAAATGTCACGCAAGTTTGAAAGTCACGCATTTACATACATGGTCACTTACTTGCAAGTATTAATTTCCTCTTTTCTTTGATAAATATTTCTTGATCAGAGGAAATAAAACTGAGTTGTATTGATTTACAGGTGACCAAATATCTGTAATCCTCTTCATCTCAATACATGACAAGAAAAGCCAGCTTCATACCACTAATTCTAATTAAGAAGGCAACCCACTTTCCAAAGGAAAGGAGCACCCGCCCACTGCAGGCTATTTTGTCTGTTTCCTAGTCACACTTCGTATTAAAGACATTCTTTTAAAAGAAATTTCTTTCTTTAAATGAAAGGAGGTGTATGACTGGGCAGGGTCACAACAGAATGTGCCCCTAAATTTTACCATACAAAGACAGAAACAGGTGGTTAAAAACCAAGATCCCCTTCTGCGTAAGGAGGTGCTGGATATCTTGCGAGAGGGTATGTACATAAATTAAAGTTGTATCTATTATGTAGATTTTTTCTATCAGCGGTAGCAGGCTTTCAGTCAGTTGTTCCTTTTGCTTGTTAAACCGTGCGTGATTTTTAGTGTTTATCGGAGAATTTTTTTCCACCCATGGCAGTTAAATTACTTTAACAAATTGGTTGAAAAAATCTCATTGTTTTTAGTTGATTAGTCATTAAGATCAGTCGCTAAGCACGTGGAATACAAGTATCGCTAAATTAATCAGATAAGTGTCATTTACTTCTTTATAATACCTCTTCTTTTGGTTGACTTAGTGTTTGTCTTCAATTAGCCATAGACGAGAGAGTAGATACATGGCCAAATTCGAACCAATCAAGTACAAAACAATCACTTAACAAATACCAATTTGATTTTTTAAAACCAAAGTAGTGCTCGTAAATTTATTACCAACCTGAACAATATCACAACCACAACCACAACCACAACCACAACCACAACCACAACCACAACCCCAACTCAACCATCATGGGTGTATGGGTGTGTGTTTGGGTTAAGTTCAGGGTCTGTGTGTGGGCTTGGGTTAAGTTTTGATTTGGGTTTAGGCTTAAGTTAGGGGTAAATGGTTTTTGTTCCAGTATAAACGGAGGCAGACTTTCGTACCAATACAAAATGTAACAATTATTTTACCCGAAAAAAAACCAATCCTTTAACTGCCAGCCGACGATAAGCATGTAATTCAATTGCCACACAGTTAATGATGGCAGTGTGAGATTCCTCGCCTATATATTTTTATATGCAAATTTTCGCAGTATTTTAATAAAGTTAAGGTTATGATTTACATATTGAAGATGAATAAGCAACCTGAGTGTAAAATATAAGTGAGCAACATCAACCAGTGAAACTTCGCTTAAAGACTTTGTAAGACAGCGTGCGACATAGCCAAAAAGAAATAGTGCCTATGACTTTATTACTTGAATTTTTCTGAAACGCCATGTGAAATAACTTAAAAAACCGATCTTCTTCCCTTCAACAACAGGCAAGTCGACTTCAAGCTTGACTTCATCAGGAAGAATTCAACTTACCGAAATTAGATCTATTAACCATAACAGTTGTATAAAATTGCTTCAATATCTTGTGTCTTGCAAATCGACTGCCACTTCATTCTTCAGGGGCCCTTCATTATCCCCCTATCCTCTTTCGTGGGGCTTATCGAAGTGTTTACTTTAGGACCTTCTGTTCACACAATGCCTACAACAATTAACAGTTGATGTATAAACGGCAGTTAATATTTTATTTACATTTATTGTAAAAGATAATTTAAAAATTGGTCATGTAAGAGTCGGATTCAAGAATGGGAAATTTGAATGAAATGCGTTGCAAAGTGGGTTACACTATCGGGCCCTATACCGCTTTTTTTCCCTCAACATAACTATCCATATCCTTTTGGATGGTATATGTTTGGCATTGGAACGCTGGCTGATGAGAAGAGTATTATTTCATAATTGGATGACACACCAGATTTCTTTCCAGTTCCAGTCATTTTAGCAAATGATTTGCGAGCGTCCCTGAGGAAATAAAGTTCTTTGGATCCAGAATTTCTACGCAAATCAAAATTTTTAAGTCTCTAGTCAACCTTTTCCCTTTCTACTCCTGTTCTGCAACGACTCTAGGCCAGGAAAAGAAAACTAATGCATATAAACCTAAGCTTTCTGGCTTTTTTGATGGAATTGCGATTCCTTTGTTTGAAACTTTGTCACTGATGTGTGAAAGTTTAGTGACGTTGAAAAGTCATATCCTCCTTCATCTTTTAAGAAACGCGTTCTTTTTTATGAAAATTTTTCATATCGTCAGATCAATTAGAGGATGATGTGTAGATAAAGAGACTGAATAAGTAGGAATACTCAAATTATCAAATATTGTAGCTGGGTAAAGTTTTTCGACTTGTTAAATTCTGATATTTGTTGGCCCAATCTTGTTTATTTGTAAAGTGTAAGCGGTTCTCGTAATGAAAAAAACCCATTTTAAAATATTGCTTGTGGCATAGCATGGCCAACAATTGAATTACTCCGTGTAGAATTAAGGGGTCATACTGGTTGTTAAAAAAGCACAGATCAGATGATGGGGGAGGGAGAGGGTTTGAACTCCCTGGCTTACCCCTGGTTCTTCCCCTAATTTACATATTTGGCTCCTAAAGAACCCTTTTTAGCGTGACCTATAATTGAAGCATTCCAGATTCTTTTGTTTGATGGAAACTCTTGGAAATAATATGGATATACTTGTTTTGTGATGCAAAGAGTAAGGCCTACAGAATATGATCAACTGACCCTCCATTCATGTGGTATTTTTTTGCTTCCTGTGAGAGTACGAGATTGTTGAAACTTAGAAAACTTGTTAGCCAGTCTATCAGAGACCGTACCAGTAGTCAAAAATATTCCCAGAGAATGTACTGTTCCATATGAAAACCTAATGAGTGTGTTGGAAGTTTGTTTTACAGATAGCACATTTGAAATTTTTGATCGTTCATCCTAGAACGAAGAAAAGTTAAGATATGCAGTAGAGATGATGGCAAGATCATTATCTATTATTAAAAAGGCTAGAGATGCCAAATTGTAAACGTGAGAATTATTGAGACTGTCGATTGAAAAAAAACTACAGTGCCAGACTTCAGTCGTTTTCTTTTCCTTCTAAAACTATGAATGATTTTTCATTTTTAAGGAACTTCAAAATTGAAAATATTTCTCATTTCCCGTCTGAGTTTATATTCATTCTTATTATGTCCTTCTCGTCAGGGAAAAAAAAAGTTATGACAAATGTTCTGTATTATGTCGAGAATCAACGCAAGTACCTTCTGGGGAAAGAAACTGGCAATAAAAACGTTTTGGTAAGTTTTGATTACGTTCATACTTTTAAAAATAGTTGTAAAAAAGCCCTAACGCTGAACTCTAACCCAGCTTCTTCCCAAACCCCAACGCTAACCCCATCCCCAAGCACCAACACAAAACTCGAACCTTACCTCAACTAGAACCCCATCCACAACCCCAACCCCGACCCCAGCCCCGACCCCAGCCCCAACCCCAACCCCGACCCCAACCCCAACCCCAACCCCAGCCCCAACCCCAAACAAAAAAAACCCAAACCCCAGACCCACACCTCACCAAAACCCAAACAAAAACCCCAGACCCAAACCTCACCAAAGTTCTTACTCCACGTTCAACCACAACTCAAACTGGAACCTAAACCCTTACTTAAGCCTAAGCCCCAACCTCAACCCCTAACCAACCTTAACCCTAACTCAAACCTTAGCCCCAACACCAACACTAAGTCCTAACCTAACTCAATTCCATACCCAAACCACAACCCAAACCCAAACCCAAACTCAAACCCAGAAACCAACACCAGAAAGCCAAGATCTAACCCCAACCACATCCCAATCCACAACCCCAACTCAAAAAAATCCCAAACCCCAGCCACAACCCCTCCTCAATCCCCAATCTCAACTTTAATTTTAACTCAAATCTAAACGAAACCCAAAACATAATACAACACCAACACGAATCCCAACCCTTAATCCCAACACCAAACATAACCCTAAGCTAAACCCAAACCCAAACCCAAACTCAAACCCCAACACCAACACCAACACCAACCCAAAAGCTAACCCTAACCCTAATTCCAATTCCAACTTCGATCCCAATTCCAACACCAACCCTATCACCAACCCAGGCTTCATACCACAAACCCAACCTTAAACCAAACCCTCAGCCCCACACCACATCAAACCCTAGCCTCACCCCAACCCTGACCATAAACCACAACCAAAGCCACGACTAAAACCCGAACAACCACAATCCAAAATAAAGCCCCAACTCCAAACCCCACCCCCGCTCGAACCAAAACCCGATTGAAATTCCCATCCCAACCTCAGCTTCAATGCAAACCAACCAAGTCCAACCCCCTAACCCTACTCCCAACAACAACGACAACACCAACTCAAACCTCGATCCTTAAACTAACCCCAAGCCCAGTCCCAAATAAAATCTTAACCCTAAGACCTACTCGAGCTTCAATCCCAAATAAGACCCCAACACAAAAACCAACTGAAGCCCAGCCCTAATTTAACCCCACCCTAACCCCGACACCAAATAAAACGAAAAGCTGAATCACAATCACAAGTTCAAACACTAACCCTAAACCCAGCCCGAGCCCAACCACAAATAAAAGCTAAACCCCAAACCAAAACCCAAAGCCCCAAAACCCAAAACCCAAAACCCAAAACCCGAAGCCCAAAAACCAAAAACCCTAAACCAAAACCCCAAACCAAAACCCACGAAAAAACCTTAAACCCTAAACCTTACACCCAAAACCCTAAACCCAGAAGGCTACACCAAAAACTTTAAACCATCAACCCTGAACCCATAAACCCAAACCCCCAAACCCCCAAACCCCAAAACCCAAAACCCTAAACCCAAAACCCAAAACCCTAAACCCTAAACACAAAGCCAAGACCCAAGACCCAAGACCCAAACCCTAAAACAAAACCCAACATCTAAACCCTTAACACACAAAGCTTAACCAAAACCCTAAACCCTGACGCCTCCAGCAGAAACCTTAAACATTAAACACTCAACCCCATACAACAAAACCCCAAAAGGCTAAACCCAACATCCAAAACCCTAAACCAAAACCCTAAACCTAAAACCCAAAACGCGAAACCCTATACCCAAAACCCTAAACCCTATACCCAAAACCCTAAACCAAAACCCTAAACCTAAAACCCAAAACCCTAAACCCAAAACCCAACTACTAAACCCTAAACATAAAACCCAAGACAAAAATCTTAAACCCTAAACCTTACATCCAAAACCTTCAACCCCAAAAGGCTACATCAAAAACCTTAAACCATCAACCCTACACCAATAAGCCCAAGCCTCAAACCCAAAACCCAAGACCCAAAACCCGAAACCCGAGACCAAAACCCGAGACCCTAACCCTAAGCAAAACCCAAAACCCAAAACCCTTAACCCAAAACCCAAAACCCAAAACCCAAAATCCAAAACCCAAAACCCGAGACCAAAACCCGAGACCAAAACCCGAGACCAAAACCCGAGACCAAAACCCGAGACCAAAACCCGAGACCAAAACCCGAGACCAAAACCCGAGACCAAAACCCGAGACCAAAACCCGAGACCCAACACCCGAGACCCAACACCCAACACCCAACACCCAACACCCAACACCCAACACCCAACACCCAACACCCAACACCCAACACCCAACACCCAACACCCAACACCCAACACCCAACACCCAAAACCCAAACCCTATATCATAATCAAACCCTATATCATAATCAAACCCTCAACCGAAACCCAAGTCCAAAAACCCTAAACCCTAAACCCTAAACCCTAAACCCAAAACTCTAAACCAAAACTCAAAACCCAAAACCAAAATCCCTGCACCGAAACCCAAGACCCTAAACCCAAAGCCCTAAGTCCTAAACCTTAAACAAAAACTCTAAACCAAAACCCCAAGCCCAAAACCCAATACCCTAAACCCTAACCCAAAGGCATGAACCCTAACCCAAACCCTAACCCTAAACCCAAAGCCAAATCCCAGAGCCCTAAACCCTAAGCCAAAACCCAAAACCCTCCGCCCTATACCCAAAACCCTAAACCAAACCCCTCGACCCAAAACCCAACATCCTCAACCGAAAACCCTAAAAAAAACACAACGTCCAACACCCTAAACCCTCAATCCTGAATCCTGAATCCAAAACCCTAAATCAAAACCCAAAACCCAAAACCCTAAACCCAGAAGCCTACACGTAAAACCTTAAACACTCAACCATAAACGTAAGACCAAACCCCAAAACTCAAATCCGAGACCCAAAACCCAACATCCTAAGCCCTCGACCCTAAACCCTAAACCCTAAACCCAAAACACTAAACCCTACACCGTACAGCACAACCCTCAACCTCAAACAAAACCCAAAACTCTAAACCCTAACCCCTAAGCAAAAACCCTACTCCAAGACCTTTAACGCAAAACCCTAAACCCACGGCCCAATCCCTAAACCAGTAACCCAACACCAAAAACCCAATAACCAAAACCTTAAACCAAAACACTAAACCCAAGACCCTAAATCGAAAACCCAAAACGAAAACCTAAGATCTCAAACCCTCAACCGTAGAATCTAAATCCAAAACCCTAGTACAAAACCCGAACCTGTAGACCCTTAACCCAAAACCCTAAACCAAAACCCTAAGACCAAAAGCCTACACCCAAAACGTAAAACCCTCAACCCTAAACCTATAACACCAAACCCCAAAACCCAAACCCGAAACCCGAAACCCAAAACCCAAACCCAAAGCCCTAAACCCAAAACTCTAAACCAAAGCCCTAAAACTTAAACCCAAAGCCTTAAACCCAAAACCCAAAACCTTAAACCCAAACCCTAAACAAAAAACCAAGACCCAATAACCTAGAATCTACACCCAAAACTTTAAACCCAAACCCAAACCCTAAACCCAAAACCCAAAACCCTAACCCCTAACCCCTAACCCCTAACCCCTAACCCCTAACCCCTAACCCCTAACCCCTAAACCCAAAACCATAAACCCTAAACCCTAAACCCTAAATCCAAACCCTAAACCTAAAACCTTACAACCAACACCCTGAACCAAAATCCCCTGCCCAAAACCCTAAACTGTTAACCCAAAACCCAAAACCCACAAGCCTATACCGAAAAACCTTAGACCCCAAAACCCAAACCCAGAACCCAAAACCCAAAACCCAAACCCAAAGCCGTAAACTCTAAACCCAAAACCAAAACCTTAAATCTTAAATCTTAAACCTAAAACCTTAAACCCCAAACCCAAAACCCTAAACCTAAAACCCAAAGCAACCAACACCCTAAACCCAAAACCCTAAGCCAAATCCCAAAACCCTAAACCCCAAACCCTAGACCAAATCCCAGAACCCTAAATCCCAAACCCTAAGCCAAATTCCAAAACCCTAAATTCCTAACCCTAAGCCAAATCCCGAAACCCTAAACCAAAAGCCAAATCCCAAAGCACTAAACCCAAAACTCAAAGCCAAATCCCAAAACTCTTAAACCAAAACCCTAAACCCAAAACGCCAAGCAAAACCCAAAACCCTAAACCCCAAACCCTAGGCTGAATCCCAAAACCCTAAGCCTCAAACCCTCAGCCAAATCCCAAAACCCTAAATCCGTAACCCTTAGTCAAATCCCGAAACCCGAAACCCTAAACCCAAAGCCAAATTCTAAAGCACTAAACCCAAAACCCTAGGCCAAATCCCAAAACCCTTAAACCAAGACCCTAAGCCAAGTCCCGAAACCCTAAACCCAAAAAACTAAGCCAAATCCCAAAACCCTAAGCAAATCCTAAAACCCTAAACACCAAACCCTAAGCCAAATCCCAAAACCCTTAATCCCAAACCCTAACCCAAATACCAAAAGCCCCTGACCCTAGGCCAAGTCCCAAAACCCCAAACCCAAAGCCAAATCCCAGAGCACTGAACCCAAAACCCTAAGCCAAATCCCAAAACCCTAAAACCAAGACCCCAAGCCAAATCCCAAAACCCTAAACCCAAAACACTACGCCAAATCCCAAAACCTTAACTCAAATCTCAAAACCCTAAACACCAAACCCTAAGCAGAATCCCAAGACCCTAAACCCCATACCCTAAGTCAAATCCCAAAACCCTAAGCCTCAAACCCTCAGCCAAATCCCAAAATCCCAGGCCCCAAACCCTAAGCTAGTTTCCCAAACCCTAAGCCCCAGACCCTACGCCAAGTCTCAAAACCCTAAACCCTAAGCCAAATTAAAACACGCTAAGCCCAAAGCCAAATCCCAAGGCATTAAACCCAAAACCCTAAGCCAAATCCCAAACCCTCAAACCAAAACCGTAAGCCTAGTCCCGAAACCCTAAACCCAAAAAAACTAAGCGAAATCCCAAAACCCTAAGTCGAATCCAAAAACCCTAAACCCAAAACCCTAGACCAAATCCTGAAACCCTAAACCCAAAAACCTAAGCCAAATCCCAAAACCCTAAACCTTAAACGCTAAGAAAAACCCTAGACCCTAAACCCCAAACCCTAGGCCAAATCCTAAAACGTTCCACCCAAAACCCTAAGCCAACTCCAAGAACCCTAAACCCAAAACCCTACGCCAAATTCTAAAGCACTAAACCCAAAACCCTAAGCCAAATCCCAAAACCCTCAAACCAAAACCGTAAGCCAAATCCCGAAACCCTAAACCCAAAAACCTAAGCCAAATCCCAAAACCCTAAACCCAAAACGCTAAGCAAAACCCTAAACCCCAAACCCTAGGCCAAATCCCAAAGCATTCGACCAAAAACCCTAAGCCAACTCCAAAAACCCTAAACCCAAAACCCTTCACCAAATCCCAAGGCACTAAACCCAAAACCCTAAGCAAAATCCCAAAACCAAAAGCCAAGTCCCGAAAACCTAAACCCAAAAAAACTAAGCGAAATCCCAAAACCCAAAACCCTAAGCTAAATCCCAAAACCCAAAACGTCAAGGAAAACCCTAAACCCTAAACACTAAACTCTAAACCCCAAACCCTAAGCCAAGTCCCAAAACACTGAATCCCTAACCCTAAGCCAAATCCAAAAACCCTAAACCCAAAACCCTAGACCAAACCCTAAACCCAAAACCCTAGAACAAATCCCGAGACCCTAAACCCAAAACCCCAAGCCAAATCCCCAAACTCTAAACCCAAAACCGTAAGCCAAATCAAAAAACCCTAAACCCAAAACCCTACGCCAAATCCCAAAACCCTTGATCCAAAACCCTAAACAAAATCCCGAAACCCTAAACCCAAAACGCTAAGCCAAACCCAAAACCCTAAACCCCAAACCCTAAGGCAAAATCCCCAAACACTAAACCCAAAACCCTGAGCCAAATCCCAAAACCCTAAATCCAAAACCCTAAACAAAATCCCGAAACCCTAAAACCTAAACGCAAGGCCAAACCCAAAACCCTAAACCCCAAACCCTAGGCAAAATCCCCAAGCACTAAACCCAAAACCCTAAGCCAAATCCCAAAACCCAAACCACGAAGGAAAACCCTAAACCCTAAACCCCAAACCGTTGGCCAAATCCCCAAACCCAAAACCCAAAACCCCAAGCCAAATCCAAAAACCTTAAACCCAAAACCCTAGGCGAAATCCCAAAACCCTGAATCCAAAACCCTACTTCAAATCCCGAAACCCTAAACCCAAAACGCTAAGCCAAACCCAAAACCCTAAACCCCAAACCCTAGGCCAAATCCCCAAGCACTAAACCCAAAACCCTAAGCCAAATCCCAAAACCCTTAAACCAAAACCCTAAGCCAAGTCCCGAAACCCTAAACCTAAAAAACTAAGCCAAATCCCAAAACCCTAAGTCCAATCCCAAAACCCTAAATACCAAACCTTAAGCCAAATCCCGAAACCCTAAATCCCAAACCCTCACCCAAATCCCAAAACCCTAAGCTCCAAACCCTAGGCCAAATCACAAAACCCTACACCCAAAGCCAAATCCCAAAGTACTAAACCCAAAACCCTAAGCCAAATCCCAAAATCCTAAAACCCAAACCCTTGGCCGAATCCCAAAACTCTAAACCCAAAACCGTAAGCCAAATCCAAAAACCCTAAACCCAAAACCCTACACAAAATCTCAAAACCCTAAATCCAAAACCCTACGCAAAATCCCGAGACCCTAAACCCCAACCCTACTCCAAATCACAAGACCCTAAACCCAAAACGCTAAGCCAAACCCTAAACCCCAAAACCCTACTTCAAATCCCAAAACCCTAAACCCAAAACGCTAAGCCAAACCCAAAACCCTAAACCCCAAACCCTAGGCCAAATCCCCAAGCACTAAACCCAAAACCCTAAGCCAAATCCCAAAACCCTTAAACCAAAACCCTAAGCCAAGTCCCGAAACCCTAAACCTAAAAAACTAAGCCAAATCCCAAAACCTTAAGTCAAATCCCAAAACCCTAAATACCAAACCTTAAGCCAAATCCCGAATCCCTAAATTCCAAACCCTCACCAAAATCCCAAAACCCTAAGCCCCAAACCCTAGGCCAAATCACAAAACCCTACACCCAAAGCCAAATCCCAAAGCACTAAACCCAAAACCCTAAGCCAAATCCCAAAATCCTAAAACCCAAACCCTTGGCCGAATCCCAAAACTCTAAACCCAAAACCGTAAGCCAAATCCAAAAACCCTAAACCCAAAACCCTACACAAAATCTCAAAACCCTAAATCCAAAACCCTACGCCAAATCCCGAAACCCTAAACCCCAACCCTACGCCAAATCACAAGACCCTAAACCCAAAACGCTAAGCCAAACCCTAAACCCCAAACTCCAAGCCCTAGGCCAAACCCCCAAGAACTAAACCCAAAACCCTAAGCCAGATCCCAAAACCCTTTAACCAAAACCCTAAGCCAGGTCCCGAAACCCTAGACCCAAAAAACTAAGCCAAATCCCAAAACCCTAAGTCGAATCCCAAAACCCTAAACACCAAACCCTAAGCCAAATCCCGAAACCCTAAATTCCAAACCCTCACCCAAATCCCAAAACCCTAAGCCCCAAACCCTAGGCCAAATCCCAAAACCCTAAACTCAAAACGCTAAACCAAAACCCCGAAACCCTAAACCCTAACCCTAGGCCAAATCCCAAAACCCTAAGCCCAATCCCAAAACTCTAAACCCAAAACCCTAAGCCAAATCCCCAAACCTTACGCCAAATCCCAAAACCCTAGGCCAAATCCCAAAACCCTAGGCCAAATCCCAAAACCCTAAGCCCAATCCCAAAACCCTAAACCCAAAACCCTAAGCCAAATCCCCAAACCCAAAACCCTACGCCAAATCCCAAAACCCTACGCCAAATCCCAAAACCCTAAGCCCAATCCCAAAACCCTAAGCCCAATCCCAAAACCCTAAGCCCAAAACTCTAAGCCAAATCCCCAAACCCAAAACCTTACGCCCAATCCCAAAACCCTAAACCCCAGACCCTAAGCCAAATCACAAAACCCAAAACGCTAAGCCAAACCCTAAACCCCAAACCCTAAGCCAAACCCTAAACCCCAAACCCTAGGCCAAACCCCAAACCCTAAACCCCAAACCCTAGGCAGAACCCCAAAAGCCTACGCCAGCTCCAAAAACCCTAAACCCTGAACAAAATCCCAAAACCCTAGACTCAAAACCCTGAGTCACATCCCAAAACCCTAAACCCAAAACGCTAAGCCAAACCTTAAACCCCAAACCCTAGTCCAAATCCCAAAACCCTAAATCCCAAACCCCAGGCCAAACCCCAAGACCCTAAGGCAAATCCTAACACCCTAAACACCAAACCCTAACCCAAATCCCAAAACCCTAAACCCCAAACCCTAAGGCCAAATCCCAAAACCCTAAACCCAAACCCAAATTTTAAACCACTAAACCAAACACCCTAAGCCAAATCCCAAAACCCTAAAACCAAGACCCTAAGCCAAATCCCGAAACCCCAAGCCCAAAACACAAGGCCAAATCCCAAAACCCTAAGTCAAATCCCAAAACCCTGAACACTAAACCCTAAGCCAAATCCCGAAACCCTAAACCCAAAACCTAAGCCAAATCCCAAAACCCTATGCCCCAAACCCTCAGCCAACTCCCAAAACCCTAAGCCAAGTCCCAAAACCCTAAGGCCCAAACCCTAACCCTAAGCTAACCCTAACCCTAACCCCTAAGCCAAGTCCCAAAAACATAAACCCAAATCCAAACAGCCCAAAGCAAAAGCTAAATCCCTAAACACTAAGCCAAATCCCAAAACTCTAAGCCCCGACCGTAGACAAAATCCCAAAACCCTAAACCCAACCCTACGCCAAATCCCAAAACCCTAAACCCAAACCCTAAACGTAAAACCCTAAGCAACCAACACCCTAAACCCAAAACCCCAAGCCACATCCCAAAACCCTATACTCTTAACCCAAAACCCCTAAACCCACATGCCTACACCAAAAAAACCTTACACCCTCAACCCTAGACCCATAAAACCAAACCCCAAAACGAAACCCCAAACCCTAAAGCTCAAACGAAAATCCTAAACCTAAAACTCTTAACCCAAAATCCAAATCCCAACTTCCTAAGCCAAAACCCCTAACATTAAAGCAAAACCTAAGACCCCACACCCTAAAACCTACAATCAAATCCCTAAACCCGACTTGAAACCGTAAACCAAAACTCTAAGCCAAAATCCTAAACCCTAAGTCAAATCACAAAATCCTAAACCCTAAGCCAAATCCCAAAACCCTACGACCCAAACCCTAAGCCAAATCCAAAATCCCTTGACCCCAAACTCAAAGCCAAATCCCAAAACCCTATGCCCCAAACCCTAGGCCAAAGCCCTAAGCTCCAGCCCAAAACACAAAGAAAAATCCCAAAACCCTAAGCCCTAGACTAAATCCCAAAACCCTAAACCCCAAACCCAACGCCAAATCCCAAATCCCTACACCCCAAACCCAACGCCCAATCCCAAAACCCTAAGCCCCTAACCCTAGGCCAAATCCCGAAACCCTAAACCCCAAACCCTACGCCAAAACCCTAAACCCTTAGCCAAATCGCAAAACCCTAACCCCAAGATTCTAAGCAAAATACCAAAACCCTTAATTAAAAACACTAAGCAAAATATCAAAACTTTAGGACTCAAACCCTAAGTCAAATCCCAAAACCGTAACACCCAAACCCTAAGCCAAATCCCAAAGCCCTAAACCCAAAACCCTAAACCAAATACCAAAACTCTAAGCCCCAAACCCTAGGCCAAATCCCAACACCTTAAACCCAAACCCTAAGCCAATTCCCAAAACCCCAAGCTCCAAACCCCAAGCAAAATCCCAAAAGCCTAAGCATCAAACCCTAAGCCAAATCCCAAATTCCTAACGACAAAACTCTAAGACAAATCCCAAAACCCTATGTCCCAAAGCTTAGGCGTAGACCCTAAACTAAATCCCAAAACCCTAAACCCAAAATATTAAGCAAAATCTAAAAATCTAAGCCCTAAAGAAATTCCAAAAACCCAAAGCCCCAAACCCTACGCCAAATCCCAAAACCCTAAACCTAAAATCCTGGGCAGAAACACTAAACCCTTAGCCAAATCGCAAAACCCTAATCCCAAAACACTAAGCAAAATCCCAAAACCATTAATCCAAAACACCAACCAAAATCCCAAAAACCTACGTCCAACACCCTACGCAAGATCCCAAAATCCTAACCCCCAAGCCCTAAACCAAATCCTAAGACCTTATACCCAAACCCTAAGCTAAATCCCAAAACCTGAAGCCCCAAACCCTAGGTCAAATACCAATAACCTAACTGCCAAATCCTAAGCAAAATCAAAAAACCCCAGACGCAAAACTCTAAATCAAATCAACAAACCCTAAACCCCAAACCCTCACCAGTATTCCATAACCCTAAACCCCAAACCCTTAGCCAAATCTCAAAGACCCAGACCCAAAATCCTCCGACAAATCCCAAACCTTCCGCCCAATCAAAAATCTTTCAACCCCAAACCCTTAAAAAAATCCAAAAACCTTCCACCCCAAGCCAAATACAAAAGCCCTAAACCCTTATTAAAATTTAAAAACCCCACACCAAAAGAGCACAGCCTAAACCCTAACCCTAGCCTTAACCCTAACCCTAACCCTAACCCAACCCAAACCCCAACCCTGACCCCAACCCCAACCCCAACGTCAACCCTACATCAAAGCCTACATCCAAGCCTACATCCAACCCTAACCCAAACCTCAACCCTACATCAAAGCCTACATCCAAGCCTACATCCAACCCTAACCCCAACCCCAACCCTCACCGCAACCCTAACCCCAAGTCCAATTCGAACCCCAACCCTAGCCCCAACCCCAACCCTACATCCAACACTACATCCAACCCCAACCCTAACCGTAACCCCAACCCCAACCCTAGCCCTAACCCCAATCCTAGCCCGAACCCTACCCCAACCCTAACCCCAAGCCGAACTCGAACACCAACCCTAGCCCCAACCCAAAACGTAGTCCCAACCGTAGCACCGACCCAAACCCCAACACAGGCCCTAACCATAGCCCCAACCCCAAATCCCACCCCAACCCGAACCCCAACGTTAGCCCCGACCCAAATCCTAGCCCTAACCCTAACCCCAACCGTAGGCCTAACCCAACACCCAACCCAAGCCCCCAGCCTAGCCCCAACCCTAGCCCCAATCTTAGCCTCAACCATAACCACGACCATAGCCCCAAACCTAACCCTAACCCTAACCCTAACCCTAAGCAAAACCCTTAGGGTTTAGGGTTAGGGTTAGGGTTAGGGTTAGGGTTAGGGTTAGGGTTAGGGTTAGGGTTAGGGTTAGGGTTAGGGTTAGGGTTAGGGTTAGGGTTAGGGTTAGGGTTAGGGTTAGGGTTAGGGTTAGGGTTAGGGTTAGGGTTAGGGTTAGGGTTAGGGTTAGGGTTGCTTAGGGTTAGGGTTTAGGGTTAGGGTTAGGGTTAGGGTTAGGGTTAGGGTTAGGGTTAGGGTTTAGGGTTAGGGTTAGGGTTAGGGTTAGGGTTAGGGTTAGGGGTTAGGGTTAGGGTTAGGGTTTAGGGTTAGGGTTAGGGTTAGGGTTTAGGGTTTAGGGTTAGGGTTTAGGGTTTAGGGTTAGGGTTAGGGTTAGGGTTAGGGTTAGGGTTAGGGTTAGGGTTAGGGTTAGGGTTAGGGTTAGGGTTAGGGTTAGGGTTAGGGTTAGGGTTAGGGTTAGGGTTAGGGTTAGGGTTAGGGTTAGGGTTAGGGTTAGGGTTAGGGTTAGGGTTAGGGTTAGGGTTAGGGTTAGGGTTAGGGTTAGGGTTAGGGTTAGGGTTAGGGTTAGGGTTAGGGTTAGGGTTAGGGTTAGGGTTAGGGTTAGGGTTAGGGTTAGGGTTAGGGTTAGGGTTAGGGTTAGGGTTAGGGTTAGGGTTAGGGTTAGGGTTAGGGTTAGGGTTAGGGTTAGGGTTAGGGTTAGGGTTAGGGTTAGGGTTAGGGTTAGGGTTAGGGTTAGGGTTAGGGTTAGGGTTAGGGTTAGGGTTAGGGTTAGGGTTAGGGTTAGGGTTAGGGTTAGGGTTAGGGTTAGGGTTAGGGTTAGGGTTAGGGTTAGGGTTAGGGTTAGGGTTAGGGTTAGGGTTAGGGTTAGGGTTAGGGTTAGGGTTAGGGTTAGGGTTAGGGTTAGGGTTAGGGTTAGGGTTAGGGTTAGGGTTAGGGTTAGGGTTAGGGTTAGGGTTAGGGTTAGGGTTAGGGTTAGGGTTAGGGTTAGGGTTAGGGTTAGGGTTAGGGTTAGGGTTAGGGTTAGGGTTAGGGTTAGGGTTAGGGTTAGGGTTAGGGTTAGGGTTAGGGTTAGGGTTAGGGTTAGGGTTAGGGTTAGGGTTAGGGTTAGGGTTAGGGTTAGGGTTAGGGTTAGGGTTAGGGTTAGGGTTAGGGTTAGGGTTAGGGTTAGGGTTAGGGTTAGGGTTAGGGTTAGGGTTAGGGTTAGGGTTAGGGTTAGGGTTAGGGTTAGGGTTAGGGTTAGGGTTAGGGTTAGGGTTAGGGTTAGGGTTAGGGTTAGGGTTAGGGTTAGGGTTAGGGTTAGGGTTAGGGTTAGGGTTAGGGTTAGGGTTAGGGTTAGGGTTAGGGTTAGGGTTAGGGTTAGGGTTAGGGTTAGGGTTAGGGTTAGGGTTAGGGTTAGGGTTAGGGTTAGGGTTAGGGTTAGGGTTAGGGTTAGGGTTAGGGTTAGGGTTAGGGTTAGGGTTAGGGTTAGGGTTAGGGTTAGGGTTAGGGTTAGGGTTAGGGTTAGGGTTAGGGTTAGGGTTAGGGTTAGGGTTAGGGTTAGGGTTAGGGTTAGGGTTAGGGTTAGGGTTAGGGTTAGGGTTAGGGTTAGGGTTAGGGTTAGGGTTAGGGTTAGGGTTAGGGTTAGGGTTAGGGTTAGGGTTAGGGTTAGGGTTAGGGTTAGGGTTAGGGTTAGGGTTAGGGTTAGGGTTAGGGTTAGGGTTAGGGTTAGGGTTAGGGTTAGGGTTAGGGTTAGGGTTAGGGTTAGGGTTAGGGTTAGGGTTAGGGTTAGGGTTAGGGTTAGGGTTAGGGTTAGGGTTAGGGTTAGGGTTAGGGTTAGGGTTAGGGTTAGGGGTTAGGGTTAGGGTTAGGGTTAGGGTTAGGGTTAGGGTTAGGGTTAGGGTTAGGGTTAGGGTTAGGGTTAGGGTTAGGGTTAGGGTTTAGGGTTAGGGTTAGGGTTAGGGTTAGGGTTAGGGTTAGGGTTAGGGTTAGGGTTAGGGTTAGGGTTAGGGTTAGGGTTAGGGTTAGGGTTAGGGTTAGGGTTAGGGTTAGGGTTTAGGGTTAGGGTTAGGGTTAGGGTTAGGGTTAGGGTTAGGGTTAGTAATTGCTTAGGGTTAGGGTTAGGGTTAGGGTTAGGGTTAGGGTTTAGGGTTAGGGTTAGGGTTAGGGTTAGGGTTAGGGTTAGGGTTAGGGTAGGTTAGGGTTAGGGTTAGGGTTAGGGTTAGGGTTAGGGTTAGGGTTAGGGTTAGGGTTAG